>NW_009621520.1:22041-76139 GCF_000690535.1 Cariama cristata | reverse complement strand
GTTTTTTTCTATCAGATAGCACTGTAGTGAGACCCAGAGACATAGACTCTATTCCCAGCTCTGATGTTTTTGGTACCTCTCCTTATCCTTTTCCAACCCTTCCACCATGTACCTGGCATGTTATACACCACCTCTCTTGGGCAACGATTGCTCTTTGCTGCACACATTCACACCACCTACCAAGTCTCCACTGGGGTCTTTGGTTACATGCAAAAGCTAAATAACAAAACTAAAGGGAAATTGCTAATGACACCAATCTCTGTATTTCTTTTTCAAAACATCTTGCTAAAAAGTCTTAATAAGAGGCAAGAGGGGAATACAGCCAAAAGCACAGGCTTTATTTTAGGAAGAGTTAAGGTGATGTGTGTGTGTGCACTGCAACTGCCAGACAGAATTTAACTCTGCGGAAACTTCTGATACTTTAAAATGTGTTTTCAATCCAAATTGGACAAAAGGCTACATTTTGAGAACATTACACTAAAATGCTCCCCTAATGTATTTGGAACTGCTGCTGTTTTGGTCATGTCAGATCGTTTTCCAAAGTGTTAAAGATATTTCCTTGCAGGGAAAGAAAACAGATATCTTTTTGGACTAGGGTCAAAACATTATGATATAAACATCAAATAACATCCATTATTAAGTAGGCTATATAAATAGTAATTACTGCTAAGTTCTTTGAATCGTGAAATCATTGAATAATTTAGGTTAAAAGGGACCACTTGGGAGGGTTAAATAGTCCAACCTACTGCTCAAAGCAGGGCTAGCTTCAAAGAGCAATCAACCCATTGAGGGGTTCATCCAGCCGAGCACTGAATAAGTTCAGTGATGGAGACTTCACAACCTCTTTGGACAACTGTTGCAGTGCTTAACATGATCATGTTGTTTTGTTTGGGGTTTTTTCCCCTCACCTTATACCTGCCTCTAATTTCTCTTGCTGTGATTTATAAACATTTCTTCATTCATTCACTGCCCACCTCTGAGAAGGGTCTGGCTCCATCTTCTCTGGACCACCATCTAGGTGGTTGAAGACTGCAGCAGGTTGCCCTTTTACCTTCTTGTCTTGAGGCTGAGCAAGCCCAGGTCCTTCAGCCCCTCCTGTAAGTTGTGTGCTCCAGCCTTCTCCATGGAGGTATCAGTACCTCTCCCCTAGCGAGGCAGGGTGTTTGGGATACTGCACATTCGATGTGGCCTTGCAGGTGTCCAGTGGAGGGAAATAATTAATTCCCAACCTGCTGGCTACCCTCTTGCTAAAGTTTCCCAGGATGAGGGTGCAGAGCTTGCATTTGCCTTTGCTGAGCTCCTTGAGGCTCTCCTGGGTCCATCCTTGCAGCCTGCCACATGCCCTGAACAGTAGCCCTGCCCTCCAATAGATCCTCTGCACACTGCAATGTGGTGTCATCGCAAATTTGCTAAGGGTGCATTTTTTCCAGTTATTTTGGTCCCTGGTTGGAGATACATCAGCCCCGGTATTGACTGCTAAGGATGCCACTCATAACAGGCCACTGGTGTGAACCACTGCCCACTCGAACCCAGCAGCCCAGTTCAGATTTTTACCCATGCCTAAAGAGAATTAATCACTATAGTGATTATAATATAGTCATTATATCTTATATTTTAATATAATTAAAAATGAAGGCAAACAGAATCAAAATGGGAACACTGGCATGTTTTCCAGAATTGAAATGTTGTTTCATCATACTTAAAAACTTTTCTTTCTCTGCTTTTCATTTAAAATTAAGAGATCACTAGAATCCACTTCTAAATTATTGCATTTTTAACTAAAACGAGGTAGACTCTGTCTTGGCCTGTTCTGAAAGTAATATTAAGACATAAGAATAATCCTTTGAATTTTTAAAGGAGAGTTTCAGGATTTTTTTGTTGTTGTTGTAGTAAAAAGCCAGCTATGGTTGCCAGCCTGGATCTGAAATTATGAACACCAAGGAATAATAATAATACACTGTTGCTCAGTTTCCTGCTTTTATTGGCTTGCTTGAGTGTTATGGCTGCTATAGAGTATCAGTTCTGCTGAGAATGTGTTTGACAGCAGCCAGACAGGTTCTCTCTGCAGAATCGGCACGAGGCTGGCATCTGAGCTGCTTTTGCTTGAAATTCGACAAGGCATTTCTCCAAAGCCAGTCCAAAGGTTGTAATGGCCAAGATTTATCTTGGTAATTTTGATCTTGGCCCACTGGAAATGTTTTTTAGCCTTCAGACATGCTGCTGGTCAAAGCTTTCCAATGGGATGTGAGCCATAGACTTTCTCAGTCGTCGTAGCTGAGTTATTTTGCTACTCAGCTATGCAGAAGCAGCAGGCCTTTAGGCTAATTAATAAATCATCAACGCATTTGTGGTGTGAAAAATGAAATATTTATGCTTGCCAGAGTAATATTTCTGTCTTGCAGCCCCATGCTCTGTTGATGCCTGATGGAGGATGAAGTAAATACCAGCTGGTGTAGAATGAACAGAATATAATTACTTTCTACAAAGTTAACTGAATATTAAAAATAGAAGTCAGAGAATCTGGCAAAAAGGGAAAAATATATATATACACCTGTCTGAAAGGCAGGGCACAGCCGATACGTGAAGGGAATGCTTGCCTAACTAGTGCCGTGCAGACAGAGAACCTGCAGGATACATATTGTGTACAAATGTGTCACACAGAGGTCTTTTTACAGAGCAGTTAGTGACCAGCTGGAGTAGTTAAAAGGCCTGAAGGGAAGCCAAGGATGCTGTAATGTTCTGGTTGGTCACCATTAAGGGACCAGTGAAGGACTTAAAGCATCAGGTGTTGTTGCTTTTCAAAAATGTGTTCACTGTTAAAAGAAAGAAAATATTACTTCTAGGTTTTAAGGCAACCAGGAGCTAGTTTTGTTCTTTGTGTTCTGACACAATAGTAGATTTAGTGGAGCTGTGCTGGGTGTGATTTTTGCAATCACTGCCCCAGTCCTCCACGGAGTGAATGTGTGAGCACCAGGCCAATCAAACCCCTTGACAAAAAACGTTCTCATGTAACAGAAAGAGAATTTAACCCCTTATTTGAAGTGGAGACTCTTTACAGTAATCAGCTAAAAGCAAGCTACATAAAGGGCTGATTTTACATGCTGGCAGTTGCAATCAGAGGGATTGAAAGGGCGAGCCATCAAAAAAACTATCCAGATGGAGGGGTGGCATTGTGCAGGTCAGACATCAGCCTCCCCCCACCTCCCAGTTCTAATTTCAGATATTGTTTCTTCCTGGACAATTTGGTCTGACTTTCCCTTTGTTTTCTGTGCACAGTCTGAGGTTCTGATAAAAGCCAAAAGTCCAAAATCCAGGAAGAACATTCAATTCCTATGAATTTTTTCATTTGCTTTCACAGCCATGAGAGATTACGTTGTTCAAGGTGTTCAAGTTCAGTTGAGCAAATGAGCTTCTGAGTCTGTGTCTGAGCCAAAACTCAACGCCAAACCCTTTAGACTGGTAATACCACCTATTATGTATGTTCAAGTTCAGTGTTTTATAGTAGAGTCAGTATGGAAAGACAGACTTCTAACATAGATTATTGGTCTGTTTTGCAGTGAAGCATTTATTTTAAAATAGCAAAGGAACATACTGTTCCTTTCAGGTCTCGATGATTCTGAAGTCAGGTAAGGACCTGAGGTTTGCACACAAGACAGTGGCCAGATCATCAAGTTGTTCCTCTTATGATGAGCATTTGGCATCAAGAGGAAGAAAAAAGGTTTGCAGTTTATGCTTTTTTTCTGTTAAAGGTTTGCTGCATAATATGCTTGTAGCATTCCTGTCACTGTTTAATAATATAGTTGCCCTTGATGTATCATCAGGGTCATGTTATGATCGACTCTGTACCGTGGCACAAAGCGGTCTCAAGGTATGTGCTCTCTGCCCTCGAACACCTTGGCGGAGGAGTGGAGGAAGTTGGAGTTTTTGTTCCTTTCCTTCCCATCACTGTGAATGTGTGAGCATCGGGGCAGTCATGCAGGGAGGGAAAGTGGTGCAGAAGAAACAGAAAGTCCCATTCCCATGGGGCAGCAACAAACATGGTGCAGCCAGGTCCCCTCAATCCCCTCACCATCAAACTGCAGGCTAATTATGATTTGAATGAGCCAGTAGTATAGGTACAGAGAGGGACGAATGTGCCCCTTTGCACTTGTCTGCTGGAGTAAAATCAACTGCATTCAAGGAATTTGAGAAATAGATATAAATATTTCAGGAAGAGGTAAATTTAAGATCTTCAAATGCTACTTAAGAAGGATACTGGACTATTTGAGAATATCTCTCTTAAATAGAAGAATTACAGAAGTAGCAAATTATATCTCTTCTTTTCTTTTCTCTTCTTTTCTGTATTTGCAACAGGGATTAGCACTAAACGTCATATTTTAGGCCCATACTTCATGTTTGCTTCTATAAGAACAGACAATTTAAATGTCAGTTATTATAGCTTGTCAATAAATTTCAGAATCTAAGCAAATCTGGCAAATATGACTGACAGCTACAAATTAATTTAGCTTTGTTAAATAACCAGCCAGCACTGCACTGCCGTTGCTGACATGCATCAGAGTGTAACACTAGTAATTCAGAGTGTGAGCTGTTGTGTTGTCATGAAATACAAATTATGCAGATTCTACTCATCTCCTAGGAAGAGAGAAATCTTTGAGGCTGTGATGCCCTTTAGGAGAAGTAATCAGTAATCCAAAAAGCTCTGTGGTTTTATACTTAACAGAGCAGTGGTATGGTTTAAAACAAAGCAGGCTATCATCAGTACATAAAATTATAACTGCTAGTGTGGATAGTAAAAATTACTATTTGCTGCTTAGAAAGAAAAGAAATACTGTGGAAATGAAGGCCCTCACAAAGTTAAAAGTCAGTCAAAAGCGAGCACGAGCTACTGCCAGGTAATCAGAACTTTTGAATGTGAAGCCATTTATTTAAGCACTTCAATAAAGTCACAACAGACTAAATCCAGGTGTGTGTGAAATGCTAGACTATATCCACACTGGGGTGTTGTACCTGATAATAATGATGATAATAATAATAATAATAATAATAATCTTCCAGTTTAGAATTACCAAATGGTTTTGTTGTAGACTATATGATAAACCCTTTTCTTGACTGGAGTATTATAAAAAAAAGAAAAATTAAGAGAAACTGTGTAAGGTGGTGTTTTATTCAAAGCAGGTGGCCAGATAGGGATAATCTAAAAATTTCTTCTTTGATTAATGTTGTTAGTTGGCTGCATTGGATCATAACGCATACCAAATACCCAAGGAAAAATGGGTGTTCCTCTCACTGACGTAAATCAATAGTCTTGTCTTCAAAGCTTTCCCTCTCTTCCAAGTGCAGTAGGCTATGGCCCTAATGTTGTAGGTATTACTCATTATCTTCAGCAGGGTTGGCCTTGAAGCCCAGGTAACAGGGAATTCAGAACCTCTCCCACCGTGTGAAACACTCTGTAGGAGTTGTTTCACACCTGCTGAAGATTTATTGGAGATGTGTGCTTAGCCATGTGTATATGATTAACTTTCATGCTGTGCTTTACATCACCGCAATTTTAAGGTTTGGTTCTTTTTTTTTCAAGTCTATTTGGTTTTAATAACCACATGTTCTTCCCTCACAGTTATTATTGATTAACATGGACAGCATCTTTCACTGTTCAGCTCCATCTTCAGTCTTTCCCATTATGGATTTGTAGCTTGAACATTTCCTTGATACAGACAGGATGAGCTTACTAATTTATCATGTCAAAGATACGATACAGCTATGAAATAAGATTGCTTTTGGTCACCACTGACATAAGTTGGTCTGGAGCCTCCCTCTGTCAGAGCTGGCACAATGTCCATTTCAACCCCGATTTTTAGGGAAACAGATGCCACTGTATGTATTCTGCTCAAATTCTCTAGAAATATTTGATTTTTTTTGTTTGTTTTTCTTGGGATTTTTTTTGGGTTTATTTTGTTGTGTGTGTGTGGTTTTTTTTTTTTTCCTTAATTGTTCACTATTTAACAAAGTGTTATGAAGAAGGCGAAGAAATTCTACCTGTACTTATCATGAGGCTACTCTTCCACCTGCAGAGGGATTCAGGCTGATATATCTTCTCCCACAGAAAGCATAAAGTCATTAATCTACAAAAAATACAGAAGGCCTCAGTTATCTCAGCTGGCGATTAGTCCCAAGGTTTAATGATGATGGTGCAAATTTCAGCACTATTAATTATTTCATGGAGTAGTCTAGCAATGTTTCTGTCATTTGAAGCATTTTAAGAGGCCAGTCAGCAAAAGTTAACTTTGGGGCTATAAAGGATCAAATAATACTCCAATTAAAGATTTTGTACTTCAGTAGAGAGCTTGAGAGAGTAAAGCAGGGGGAGGCATGATTTGTGGATCTCAGAGGGGAAATAAAGATATTCTAGGAAAAATAGAGGGACTGGATGATTTTAATAGTCAATTTTATTTAAAACCATTCAACCACAGTATGACTGATGTACTCTGTAATTCATTTGGACTTTCAGAGGTGTTGTGAGAGCAGTTTTGAAAGCACTTGAGCAATATTCTGAGGGGGTAACATGGCAAAGTGGTTACAGTTTCTCTGTATGCTCTACCAGCCACCTCATCATGTATTTTAAAGTAGCGCTTTCTTGTCAGTTGCCATTCATCTGGCTCAGCATCCTTCAGCTGGATTGCCATACGATTGTAATACCAATTGGATCTGCCTGGTGCTGAGCATCTTGAAACTCCAGCTGTTTCTTTAAGGTCCAAAATAAGAGTTGGTCCTTTTTTTGATGAAGGCTGCTGTGTGGCAGCCTAGGCAGTGATATCCACACAGAGAGGAAGATTCCTTGAAAGTCACGAAGTGTTTTGAAAGTTTTCAGTGCTTGCTTAGGTCATTTTCTCTGGCTGTAATCTTAACAAAGTAAAGTTGTGCTATGAATTTCAGTCTTTTCAAAGCCTACAAACATCCCTGTGATGTCTTCAGTTCTGACCACAGGAGCCTTATCTCATCATGTGTTAAATGAATGTGTTATGACAAATAATGCAATATTTACCACTGTTAACCTGTTGGGTTCCTAGGTTCAGTGCTTCCTCTCCTCATCCAAGGGCTCCAAGTCACTGTGTGTTCAATAACCACTGTAGTTAGCTGATCAAGTTTGCATGCCATGAACATGTCAAGGTTTGTTGTTTTTTGTGTGGTTTTTTTTTTATTGCTTTTCCTGGGAAAACAATCATCTAAGAAAAAAAGAAGTGTGATATAAATAGAACATGTAATGAAATTGGCCTGAGTCTGAAACTCATCAATCTGGAACTCATAGATACTGTAAACCCAACAGGTAATAGATAAAAGGTCATCCTATTTCATGGACATTGCTTTAGATAAAATAGCTGTTAGAGTTAATAATTCTCACTATAAATCTTACTAACATAAAGAGCTCGGTTATACAACTGTAGTTATTTTTATATCAATGACCTTAATTATTAATATGAACCCTTAACTGTAACAGATTTTGCTCTGTCAACTGTATGCTCAGAGTGTGGAAGTCCCTAAAATGACCACTAGGAAAAGGAGTTGGTATTATTACAGTCTTTAATTTGCATCGGGTACCTTAAATCTACAATGGATCAAATCTATCTTAATTGAGCACAGCACCAAATCACGACATTGGCAGGGAGCAATATAAAGCACAATCAGTTTGGAGCCAGAGCCCAGTTTCAGCCTTGACTTACCTTGAAAAGAGCCTTCAGACCTAGAGAAGGATTTGTGTAACATTTTCTGTGTTTTCAATTGTTATGAGTTGGCCTAATGAGAGCTGCCACCTCCTAGTATGAATCTGGCTTCTATATAAGATCATGTTCACACAAGTTAAATCTATTAGTTAAACATAAGACTAGGCTTGAGCAACTCTCTGGCCAGTACTTCATACGGGCCATGTTTACTCTGCCTACACTACCTGAGTTTTCAGGTCTAACATGACCCTCTCACTCTTCTGAAGGCATAAATCAGAGGATAGCAAAGAACTGAGGTGGTCAGTGTTTAGTTTGCACAAGTGTAAGTGTCTGGTCTGGGTTGTTTGTCAGCATTATGTGCAAATATAGAACGTGATTCTGATTTATGGAAAGCTTGCTTTATTTCTGCACTGACTTGTGAAAGAACTGAAAGTTTTCTGTTTGCATGGAGGAAGCCTGAGAACCACCTTGGAGGACTGGGGGCTAACTGTTGGTAATTTACTTAGCAGACCTCCAAAATGAGCTCATGAGAACTAGCCACAAATGTAACATGTCTCCTGTAAAGATTATCCTCCTCTTCTTTGCCTGGAAGGAAAAAGCAGGGAATTACAGGGAAGACATCACATAATCTCTGGGTTACTGCCTTGCTAGCTGTGGCTTCATTCTGGTATTGTCTTATGTTTTACTACTCGAAGATAAACCTTCTTTCTCTCTTAGATCATTGGTTTCCTTTCATAGCCTCAGACGGGACCTGCTCTCGGTATCACGCACGTCATTTGTTCCAGGACTGGCAAACTCCTTCTTTGCTGCTGTGTTCATGAAAGACAGGTGGACTTAGGGTTAGTTTTTGAGGCTCTGGGACTTAGATCAATTGGTCAAGAGGTCTGATTCAAATTGCTGTAATTGTGCAGCCAGCAATTGTTCACTGCATTGGACACTTTATTTTTCCACTTCCAGCCAGTGGAAGTTTCTTACCTAGGTTCTGAAAATAGGAAGAAACTGTTTTTACTTCCCTTCCTATGCAAATGAGGCACATTGCACATGAAACAGGTCAATAGAATCAAAAGTTACTTAAAGATGGAGGGGCAGACAAAGTGTATGATCCCTTAGGCGTCAGTTGGTAGGTGTGTTGTCAGCAATAGTTTATAGGTGTGAAGAGGTAAATAAAGTTCTATTTTTTGGACCTTCAAAACTCAAGATTGTAATTTCTATGCTTGTTTTTTTCCAAGACAACTCTTTCTTTCTGAGTAAGAAATAACAATAAAAAAACCTAAATTTGCATTACAGTAGGGTACTTATGTGCAAAGTACCCAAGAACACTTTGTAATGAAAAGCAAATAAAAAATAACTTACAAAACATTCTTCACTATCATACTAGATTTCTCGGTTTAGTTAAAGGTGGAACTATGTGAACTGTTATGCTTTATTAAGTGACATTAGCAGAGAAGGAGCTATGGGAAGTAAAAGCAGAAGAGTTGAAAGAAACTAAGAGTTAAACTTGCAAATTTAATATGGAACATTTCAAGTTTTCTCAAGTAGAGATAATCAAACCTTGCTAATCTGTTTTACAAATTCACATCACATAAGGATGATTATATTAAAATTAGTTCTTAGTATAAAGCAGGATTCACTACCCATACTAATATGATAGTTCTCTTAAACTGTTTGCTTCAATGAGTGTTCCTTTAGTATGGTTCAAGGCATTCCAAAAGCTTGCAGTGAACTGACAAAGGTGCCTTTGAATACTTTAATTACACATGGACATCTTTATCCTATTTAGACTGAGACTTACCCAGATTACATGATTGGTTAGCCTTTCAGAACAAGTTGACCCTTAAATTAAAACGTTGCCTCTTTGAAGACTACCAATCAAATTAAAACAACCAGTCACACTTCAACTTGTAAAATAAATTGTTTTTTAAGTATTCTCTTTTAATGATCAGTTCCTACAAAACAATTTGTAATTGTCATGGGTCCACACTAAAGAAATTCAAACTCAGTTGAAGACTAGGATCGTGAAGGTCCCTTCTCCCAGCGCTTTCTGATCTTTACAGCTATGGTTTTGATAAGATTATAGAACAAATTAGAATAATGCCACTCTTTAAATTGGGTTGATGGCTGACATGAACTAAATAGAAAGCCTGAAAAACAGTCCTCTTCTGACTACCACGTGAAGAGCTCTAACTGCAGAGTCAAGAGCTATTCTTCCACTGTTCATTAAACTCCAGCATGTTTGAGGGACTTTCCAGCATATGCCTAGTCCAAAGCCTTTAGAAAAGTTTCTGCATTTCCACCACGTCTCTGCAGCTGACTGTAAGTGTAAACCCCATGGTGGCAAGTTCCTCCCCTCCTTTTAGGTGTTTTGCAGGCAGGATCGCCCACGTTGCAGGAGGCTCCCCGAGCCCTCTCATGTTCTGTTGCTCTGCAGAGACCACTGTTTGCAAAGCTTAAGTTGATCTGGAGGCAGCAGATAAAACAAGGAGAATGTACTGTCTTTTTTTTAATTTATTTTGGCTTTCTATACAATCTCTTTAAAAATCTGTATTCTGTAGCGTACTCCTACAGTACAGCTAGCTGGAAGCAAATACTTTGTATATTTTTGTAGTATTTCACGTGCCACTTCTCTAAAACACTAACTGTAAGAGATTTCATGTCTATATTGACAAAACTGGTAATTAACAGCTGATGTAAAATTCTTGCATAAAACTTCCACATCATTCCTGTATGCTAATAATACCTTTCTATTACTCTCATTGAGTTAAGCCTGAACATTGACAAAGTGAGTTTGTATCAAAAAAATGTGGTGTTTGAGTTAAACCAGAGTGTTCTTTGAGTATGGTTGCAAAAATTGTAAACTTGGGTGATATACTGGCTGCTCATTACAAAATATGTAATTCAACACTTATTTTTACACAAATGTGATCAGTATTTTTAAAATATTACTTTATTGCAAAATAGCTTTAAGCTGAAAATGTTTTCAACAATAAAAAATCTGTGTAGGTCACAGTGCTGTACACAGATAGGAGTGATCCACTGGATCTTCATTCTGGTCTGATTTTCTTGCCCCAAAAAAAGTTTGGGGTCTCTGGGAGGTGTTTCTCCTGTCATTCAGATTTCTGTCACATTTCAAATAATTGTATTACACATATAGTGCATTAGAGATTATGCCCTTTATAGTCAGTATGCATCACCTGCACTATTGCAAACTGGTATTGCATCAATGGCTGAATTTAGCCATACCTATTTCAATATTTCCATCATACAGGCATAGGCTAAGAAATTATTATGTTCCTGGGTATGGCTATTACTTTAGCTGAGCAGTTAAATTATGTCTTGGGCTTGAGCATAATATGCACAGACCTCAGGAACAAGTGTTTATGCAAAAGTTGAAAGCACAAGCAAATACTGGTTGTTGTGACTATACTCACAATTTTAAATTAACTCAGCTGAAGCTCTGGTTTAGATGCTAGCAAAACTTAATCAGGGTGTGTTTGCCTGGATGTATTTCCTTCAGTTGGTAGTGAAACCAGGAGAAAACTTAACGCATGAGAGAGCAGACCATCAACATCAGTAAATATGGCAACAAAAAATCAGTAATTGTAAATAATAAAAGGTACTGTAACAAGGAAATAGCCTTTAATGCCAGTTCTCTATCACTTCCATAAACTTCTGAGATGATACTTTTATCTGCCACTTCCTTCTTTCCCATCTCCCACACCATATGTAGGGTTATATATAATTTTTTATTAGTGGACCCAAAAATCCAGTAATACAGTGGCCTAAATACAGAACTGCAGTCAGAAAGGCTTTTCTTCCCCACTTAATGAAAGAGTTATTCTGAGGGTCTACTATCTCACCTAGCTATATTGATTTCTGCTTCTTACATGTTAAGTAGGAAATTCTCTCTAGAATTTACTTGCACTGGCTCTTTGTTACCTTGAGGTTTCAGTAAATAGCTGAGTTTCACCAAGAAGTTTCTTCTTTGTAAAAATCTTCTTTTGAAGAAAGGGAATAAATGGTAAACAGGTGAAAAGGTATCTACTGTTTTAGAGTTGCATGTTTTCAAGTATCTTCCCCCTTTTTTGTCTGACAATGCTTTATAGTTGATTATGAATTTCTGTACAGCTCTGGAGGCACTTCAGAGCATCATTTGAAAGACTGATGAGTAGAAAGCTTATGCAAATAAATTCTGTCTATATTTGTACTTTCATCTGTTTCCTAGTACACTTTGGCAGAATATTTCTCCCCCTTTTTCTCCCTGGTCATCAAAAATTATAATGGTGACCTCTTCTAAAGCTTCCCTTGCTGTCTGATCTTGTAGACTCTTCAGGTTTTATTGGTGTTAACTGAAATTGCTTTCAAAAGCTCTTAATTGGTTTGTTCTGGCTTAGCATATGACTTGTAGTATTTTTGGAGGGTTGGTTTGGTTGTTTGCCTAGTCCTCCCATAACTGTCTTGTTGATCTAGGACACTTTAGATCAAGTGTTGCAAAAAATGACATCATGATATTCTGTGCTTCTCTGTCTGCACAAAAAAACATCTGTCTGGAGTCTCCAGGGGATCACAACTCAGCCACTTCAAAGAAAGGATCTTTTAGTGATTTAACCTCTTGATTCTTCTTAGGGTCTATAGATGTGTATCCTCTCTAGTTCATGGTAAATGAAGCACAGTACTTTGGGGAGAAAAATCTATGATTATACACACACACACACACACACACACACCCCCCAGCAATTTTAAGCACACTTTGATTTTCTTCCATTTTTACTTGACTGTTAGAATATGCAAGCAGAATAAAAATTAAAATACTATTAAATTACATTAATGTTGACAAAAAAGCAACTGCTTTCAGAGCACCGTTATCATGGGGATTACTATTGCATAATTATTTGCAAAATTGTTTGATTTTGTTATGATCTTTTCTCTTTTATTGTTTGAGGTTTACCCAAATTTATATAATTGATTTTTTCAATTTGGGTAATACTGTGTTGAGGGAACTTCTTCAGTGACTTATAGCCCTGCCTGCATGATGCTTTTTTTTTTTAACCTATGACCACAGTAGTTTTGAGCCACCAGACAGAGGGTATGTTTCAAATGTAAATCTCAAAGGATTTAACCTGTTCAGAAAAAGTTTTGATTTACTGAACAACAAACTCCTCGTTTAGCTTCCTATGCATAAGGATGATTATTGCTGTTCTAAGCCTCATGCATATGTTGCTTAGAAACCCCACCTTCTTAAAAAACAGCAGTTTTAGTGACACACTTGAAGTGTTCTTTACCCAGGTCATTATTGCAGAAAATTCATTAGTCCAGCCATACATTTGGGGAAAACGGGAATGCTATCTGAAGAGATTAATCCTTGGCACACAATCCTGAAAGCAGCCAAGTCTGGGAGAAAAGATTATGACTGAAGTTTGTCTTGATTCGCGTTTCTCTGAAGGGCAGAACTGACCTCGTTAATACAGTCCATGGAGAACGTAGGGGAGCTCTATAACTCAGTGGGTAATGCCCCTACTAAGAAGAGCTTATCAGTTTCTGTGTTAATGCAGTTTTAATTCAATGTGCTTTAAAAAAAAAAGTTTTAAAACACCTCCTCCCAACCCATCTCAGAACACTGTAAATTAGAAAATAGATTTCAAATGTATTTCTATTTTCTTGCACTATATAAAATAAGTCTTTTAGGAAAAACAGCTTCAGAAATATGTTACAAAGAGTTGGACAACTTTTCCCATTTTTTCGTCCCTCCCTAGCTGTTGCAGCACCCTCTGCAGAAGTTTCAGACTCTGCAGGGAATCTCAGAAATGATGTTTGGGGGATTCTTTTTCTTCATGCTTGAGAAACCAAAGTTAGAATATGGTTAATTTTGTAGGTACTTTGGAAAAAAGTCTTCTATGTGCAAAGACCTTTTTGAGTAAGGTTAAGGGCATTTCCCATTATCCTTTAGGGAGAAATTGTTAGAGCTGAGGTTATAGTCCCTTGCCTGGTTTCTTTCTATATTAGGGTTAATGTTAAGGTTGTATTCACAACAGAAGCTGAAAAATGTCAAAGTTTAATTTCTCCATTTACTGCAGAAAATTGCTCATAATTTTTTGATAGCCATTTAGTCTTGCTAAGGTCACATTGTCCAGCTAAACTAGGCTAAAACATATTTAGTAATCTATATTTCAGACTGATACCAAACAATATTTTCACTTAAACAAGTATTTTTAGCTCAGGATTGGCATCAGGGTTTAAGCCAGGGCTGTGGCTGGCTTCTGGAAGATGTGAGTTGACCTACATTAAGGGCTGTCCTGCAGGATGAGGGACCTTGCCCAAGGGATCTCAGAAAATGGGTCCATTTGCTCAGCTTAGTTTAAAAACCCAACTGTTTGCTATTAGTTATTTAGGTGTGAACTGAAGAGTTTGGTGACCTGTGTTTAAAACCAAGGCCACCAGGCTGTATTTAGTGATGCCCCCCTTCAATGGCATGTGGACTCCACTTATTCTTGTGGCTGATGGGGACTGCTTGAGTAGGATTTATCACAATGATTGTCCACCATTACTTAATTGGGGTTTTGAGATCCCGTGAAAAACAGGATTGAAAACAAACACCCACTGAAATACAAGCTCCAGTTAGTAGCAAGTATTGTTCTATTATATTTGCCATTCTTGGAGAAAAAAAGTACAGTATGTTACACCATTATTTTATTGAAAGGCTTAATAGACTTTACATTTTGAAAGCTTCCAAGTAGTTTACCAGGTTGCAATTCATCAAGAAATACATTTGATGTTAGTCCAAAAGGCACTTTCATAACTTGTTCTTTCTCTGGGAACATAATTGAATATAAAGCAAAATATCCAATTGCTAATAGGTTGATAGGATAAAGGGTTTTTTCTGATAGGAAGAGAACAGAAATAATCCTAAAGGCGGCTTTGCCAAGCGTCTGAGGACAAGGCTGCTGCTAGGGGTGTGGTATTTAGGAGCTGTCAATAGCGGCAGGGAATCAGGCAGTCTCCTTCACTTCCCCATTGACTTGCAGGCTGCATCTGTCCAGGAGCAGAAAATCAGATTGTACTGGATGGAAAAGGGAGCACAAGGACTTGGTGAGGAGTCCTGATACCAGGAGGTGCACTGAGTCGGCAAGTTTCCCCAACAGCCTCCCTTAGGCATTAAAACTGCCATGCCTTGATAGACATCTGAGAGGAACGTGGAGTCCCAGAGAGGCTGCATGTGAGTACAGGCAGCATTACATGAAGATGAGAAATATAAAAAACAGCAATGATGCTGGAGGTCTATTTCCCTAATCAAACAGATGCAAATGAGGTAAGCAGGAGTGGGACTGTCAACAACACTGTTTTGACTATTGAAAACTAATATATTTAGCATATAGAATTAAGTTTATGTAAGTATGTTATATTTAATGTAGGATTTTATTAAAAGTACAATATCTCTTTTTATGCTTTAGATAACTTAGCTGCGGAGGTTAGAGCTTTGCCTCACTGTTGGACTTTGTTGTGACAGCTAACAAGGGTATAATCTGCCTCCTGGCCTTACTGACGTTTGCTGTCTCTGCAATATAAACAGCCGAACAGGTCTCAGGCTTGGTCCTTACCCACTGTACCTCTGAGTGTGAAATTTCCTGATGACTCATCACCCATTTGTAGCACTTAAAGGCCCACCCTGCAGAATGCACTGAGGGAGTGGCAAACATTGCAGACGGGTGAAGGCGGCCACTGAGGCAGCAACCTCTTAGGGTGCCATGAAGCTGTAACAGAGCAGGATCCCCAGTTGTTGCCCATGTGTAGCAAGGGTGGCATCCAGTAGGTCAGTGACTTGGTAGACCAGGAATTGCCCAGACTGGGATCTTTCCAGTGATGTCTGGGAAACTTAGCAGGACATGACGGCAGTGGCTGAGCTGCTCCTCGTGCTTGAATAGGCAAGCAGTTGTAGGTGATGTGAACAGACTGACATCTTACCATGCAGCAGGCTGCTTCGCTACTGGCATCACAGGACTCCTCTTCGGTGTTTCATTAGCTTTCAGCTTAACTTGTCATTAGTTGCTGGTAGGCGACTTGCAGTCCAGAGCTGTTTCATGCTGCTATTTGATCTAAAAGCTAATACTTCAAATGAGTGCACAAAAGACTGCCTCTGACCTGCGAGTAGCCAACATTTCAGCTTCACGTCCACGTCCAAACCTCATGCCAGAGATGCAAAATTCTGCACAGCCAATGTATTCTGGTGTGTGTGTGTTTTATATCATAGCTAAGGAAACATGTCCCTAAACATTATTTACCTATGACCAAGTAGTTATTTGAGAAGTAGTAATTAGGCACATCGAAATAGTTAACATATATAATTAATTTATGTTTATACAATACTTTTTAGCTGACATCAACAGCATTCATATCAAATCCATTTGAGTCTAAAACTCAGTAAAGATTTTAGTTACTAGTAATTTTAGTTTGGATTTTAAAAGTAAAAAGCCTTTTCTTGAGAGTTGGCACACTCATACAAACTGGCCCCCCTGAGCTCCTCATCACATTTCCTAGACACTTTTACACCGTTTGCCAGAAAGCCGTTGACAGAGCAGCCCTCCTGGCTTTCGGCAGTGGGGCGAGAGGAGCCACCCGGGCAGCCGTGTCCGGGGCTGTCCTGCCCACTTCAGCAGGCACTGCCCTAGTCTGTGCTCCCTTTGCCTTTACGTACAGCCTGATGGTGACTTATAGCAATAATTGTCACATCCACTTCTCCAGCCAGCTGAGGCATCCCCGGGCCAAGACACGGGATGGTCCTTCAACAACATCAATAGCAGTAGCCTGCTTTTTTTTTTTCTTTCTTTCTTTCTTCTGGAACTCTAGCCAAAGCAAAGGGTACAGCACCACACAGTTTTTTGGTCTAAGTGCATTTGTGGGTGCATAAGTGTGGGCAGAAGTGACTTAAACACCTGCAGTTGTCAGTTAATGTAGTTAATGTACAGATTGATGTCAAACAAAATGAAACCGTTATGGTGTTGTGAGTCGTCTGAGTGTTCCGTTGAATTTAATTATTTAAATGACCTGCTATTGTTCCTAAATTAAATATTTAAGCTTCCTAAATGGCTGCCATCCTGGCTTAGTTGTTAATGTATCATGATTGGTACTGACAGAACTGGAGTTGGATGCTAGTATTGGGGGATCTCAACTCTTCACTGTTTTCTTAGCGCTGTCACCACCAATACAAGGGCCAGTTCAGCACCCCAGTACTGCACGGGCAAGGCACTTCCATGGAGACTTGTTTGCAGTGTTGTGTCTGGGCAGCAGAGTTTCTGGAGCCAGCTAAAGCCTCTGAGAGCCCAGGTTGTCCTCCTGCACCCACACATGAGCACCCCATGCACACAAACATGCACAAAATGGCATATTAACCTTCTTTTAAGGGCTATAGCTCTTCCCACCCCATGGGTGAGTACAGGACAAATTGCAGTGGGTACATGGAGAAATGCCCCAGAGCTGGTTTTTTGAGTTTCAATAGCCCCACCAGGTGCAGGCAATGGGGCTCTTGAGCGCCTGCTGAAAACTTTCCCCAGGCCCTTGAGACAGAGCATCAGTCCTGCTCATGGCACCATCTCCCTTTTCAGTGAAAAAAGGAGTTGGACTTCAATCAGGGAGAAAAATAGCAAGTCATTTGAGTCATCATAAAAATTAACTTTTTCTCCCCAGGTTACCTGAGGTTTCTCTTTCACTTTTCTAATATTTATAAGATAATAAATGAAAGTCACTAGGGGAAGAGAGTCAAATTAGTATTGCATTCTTTATGGGGCTAGGTGTGAGTTTTATGGATCTATCTGTTATTCTAATTGTAGAGTTTTTTGTGTAGACCATTTCAAAGTCCTAAGACACTAAGACTACCCTGTACTGAAGAATTTTAATCTGAAATGAAGAGATAATAAAATATCAGTTTATTTCGATCATGGTACTGAACAGAAAGGCCTGGGAATGTCAGATTTGTCTTTGTTACAAGCCTTTTGTTTAGGTGTTAATTAGCACAACAAATGTTTGAGTTTTTTTTAAAAGGCAGGTGTTTAAATTCCACCTGTATATTTTCTTCTTTTGTTTTCTGCATGACCTTTGAAACTTTTGAGGGCATGTAGAGAAAATGTAAAGATTTTAAAAACTATTTCTGAAACATGAAGACTAGGGCAGTCTACACTGTGCTGATGCAGCCTTAATGCTAGTTTGTAGGTATGGCATTTCTTGGTGGTTAGAGACGCTACAGAAATAATAATTTCGTATCAAAAGCTGCAGGGAGGTGGGAAGGGTCTCCCATGTTCATTTCTGTCACTGGATTTCCTCTGCTATACTCTTGTCTCTTAAAAATAATTTTCTTTTAATCATTTAAGAGTCAATAAGTCTCAGCAGTTCTTTCTATGGTCCTAAACAACGACCCTTCTCCTTTTAAAACCACATTTACTATCATGAGCAGATGTCACCCCTCCCTCTTAAACCCGCTTTTCCAGTCATTTATGACAGTGGATGCCTGCACTAGTCCCTGAAACCTCCCCTGTAGCCCTCATCTGTACTGTAAAAACTGACACTCACTTGTCGTGCTGGACCCTATTCTTCAGGATCTTGCCTGGAAACGGCAAAAATTCAGATTGACGTAAACCTGCCATTTTCCAGTTTCTATTTCCAGGACAGCATTAAGCTGTGTATTGCATGTGGCAGTCAGGTGTACAGACACCTTGTCCTTGAGTTGCTGTGATGAGTGACAACCACTGAGCAACCTGGTTTATCATCATTGCTGCCTGGCACAGAGCGGGGTTTGGAGCAAGAGGAGCCTCCTGGGGTCCCTTCCAACTGAGGTGTCCTACAGGTCTGTGCCTGCACCTGGTCCTGGCAATTAGTGTTCATCTCTGTCCCGTAATGGCTTCTACCACTAACAGTGTCTGACAGTGTCTTTGTTGTTTCCCTAATCCCTACCCCAAACCTTACACCCCAAATGAGTGTTTGCAGCACGGCAGTCTCATTAGAATCTTCTCACATCACCAGAGATACCAAGTAACAGTGGTGTTTGTTGTGGGAAGACGAATATGCACCAAAAAAAGAAATAAATACCTATTGCATGTATTCTAAATAGAATAGCTGTAAGAAATGGCATGGCAGTATCCTGTTGCCCACTTTTATGTGAATAAAATATGACTCCTAACTTCCAGGTAGCGTTTGAATATCTCCCTGTGCAGTATGCTTGGTAATGCAAGAAGGGCTGGAGCTCAAATACATTTTCACATTTAAAGACTGTAAGGGACTTTTCTCTGGAGTGAAAAAAAAATTAGGCACTTGAGAGCGGAGCAAACTGTCAACTGTGCCAAGTATAGCTCAAAAGTGATCAGTTTTGAAACGAGGGACTTGCTTATTTTCATGAAGCTGAACAGTATTTATTTCAACGCTAAGAAATACAGACACACACGTCACAAATGTATGTCTTTGTAGTTTTGGACAGGGAAATTGATAAGGTCTTCTGTCATTTGTATTGAAGTCCTTAAATCCACAGGACTTAATCAAACCAGAAGTGTTCACAGAACTTTATAATTATGAGAAAATAATGCTTTTTAAAAAATTAATTTTAAATAGACCTGACATCTATTGGCATTGTTAGCAGTGGGCCTTTGATTTATTTAAAATTATTTTAAATGTCACATACTATCTGTATAGAAGGGATGATTCCTAGTAAGACACTAGGATTGAACCACTCTATAATTATAATAATTGTATTTACAGAGGGGAAACAAGTTTCCCTCATGGGGAGGATATTTTAATCTGTTCTCCTGTTTGTGACGTCTCAATTTTTTTTTTTTTTCACCTAGTGAGTAGGTTAAAAAGTAAAAAGACAGAATTCTCCCCAGGAGACAGATTCTCCCCAGGCAGAATATATATTTTAAAATGACTGCCATCGATGTGATGTGGTAATAGACCTTCATCCCTAATGCAAGTGCTGGCAGCAACTGAGGCATCCGAGGCATCATTTAATAGAATATATCTAAGGATGACTTTTTGTAGCTTTTTGTAGCAATCTGAGTTCAATTCAAACCATAATCAGCTAATCACTGGCAATTTTCAGATATGAGTCAAGCTAATTTCAAGACAATCAGCCTTAGATAGTTTCACTGAACAGCCCTGGAGATGATGTTTATGTTGATGTCCATTAGTATTCCAACTGACAGTAATGTGCCCTCTGCAAAAAGAAAAACAACCAAAAAAAAAAAGTCCCACAAAAAAAACCCTCTCTAAAATGAACAACAACAAAAAGTCTGCAAGCCTGAAGTGCAGAAAATGGAAGTTTATTTTTACCCACCCGTGTTCCCTAGCAGGTGAACTAAACCTAGGGCTGCTCTGTGTAAGGAGGCAGTGGGGCATTTAGGATACTTACCCTGATTTGAAAGTGTAGCTTAGCTTCTGTTCAGCACTGAATGTCAAAACATTTGCTCTGCGTAAGAATCATGGAAACTGAAAGCAGTGTAGAAATCAAGGCCCTACAGTACGTTTGTTACCTTTTGCAAGAGCTTTTAGATTCAAACCACGTGCAACTTTCCTGCCATGCTATCACTATGATATGTAAATGAGTTTATAATGGTGCTTGCTTGATTGAATTTTTTTCCTTTTTTTTTCTTTTTTAACCATTACTTGAATTTCTTTTCCCTTCATAGACTATAGACATAACACCCTGTTTGCAGAGAAATATCCCCCACGACACAGAGGGATGCCTCTTCAAATCACACAGCCAAAGTGAGATGCTGTGAGACTAAAGTGGACAACTTAACCATATGAGCAGCTTTCCTTTATGAGAACACTATGTCAGTCCGTCAGTTTATGAGCAGAAATTGGATGGGTAAAGCCTGTCCCTGGCACTGCTGAACACAGAGAGGTGTTTTCTGGCATCCTTTGCAGGTGGGGGGTGGGGGGGAACCCTGAGGTCCATTCCTTGAAGCAATGATGTGGTATGTGTCGAAGTTATTGCACTATTAAGTTCACTAAGAAATATTTGTTTCATTTTGCCATTCTGATTAGTAAATACAGCTTTGGAGCCATTGCCATTGTTTCCTTGACCTCCTGTGCGCCATTAACACAAAATTCAAGTGCTGTGGTCTTTCTTGGCCTCTGTCTGGGAGCTGCTGATAGAAACCTCTCAGTGCCTCGGTGCCAGAGACACACAGGGTCTGTCCCTCCTGCCTCAGTGGCCTTAGCCATCTCAGCACCTCTTTGTAGCAGAGGAACAAGCTGGCATTGTAGCATGGAAGAGCATCTCTTACACGTAAACTCTAATGGGGAAGCCAGAGAGAGAGAGAGAGAGACAGGAGTCTTTAATTAAAGCTACAGTTACTTGATCAAGTTAGAAAAGAGTAAGCCCTGCAAAAATCATGAAATATGCAGATTAAAAAAAATATCTTTATTTCAAATCAGTCACCATTTAAGCAGACTGAAATGAACACTAAAAAAAGAATTTAAAAATTAAACCCCAGTGTATTAGGCAATCTGATATTCAGTGCTTTGTACTAAACAACAGCAGTCAGCAAACACCAAAGAAGCTATCTCCTCTTTGGAGTCTGAATTAACTGTGATCACTGACGAAGGGGACCTGTAGCCATAAACAACTTTGCTCAATGTACAAGAGTGGCTGGATGGCAACCAGACCATTAACACAGCTAAAAAAGGAATATGGATTAACAGAAAAAGTAGCAGAATTCCATTTTATAAATCAGTACTCCTTCATCTTGAATAGTGTGTTCTGCTGGCTGCATTTCAAAAATTTGAATGGCAGAAACAGGTCTTCAGAGAATGGAGATAAAATGAACGGTGTCATAGAAAGACTTTCGTAGGGAGAGAATGTGAAATAACAGTACCTATTTACCATGGATATGATAAATCAGACAGAACAAGCTCCTGTTAGACAAAGTAATTAATGTCATACTTATGCTCAGAGAGTTAGTCTTTAATGAGACTTTTAAAAAACAAAGCATGATTTAATTATGGTAGGCAACAGCAATTGTAAAGCTTACCCTGACTATACTTTATATATCATATATTATACATTATATATTTAATTACATGTTATCTGTTACCTGTTACATGTCACACATTACACATTACATGTTCTATGTGTTATATATGGTATATGTTTTAAATGTTGTTATATGCCGTATTACATATTATATTCTAATGTATCATTATGCCATATACTACATTATACTATATTACATTATAATACAACGTATTATGTATATATACGTTATGTATAATATAGACAATATAATATATACACATATAACATATGTTATACATATGTGTATATATACATAAAAAAATTTAAAATATAGCCAAACACAAACTTAATATGTTAACCACCATTGTTTTTTGGCCACATAGAGTCACAGGTAACAAAGACTTACAAGGAAATGAAAGAAAGGAAGTTTAGGTGGATAAGAAGATCTGTAGGTATATTAGATATAAATATGTAATCTCTATATAATTTTAAATTATATAAGTAAATATATTTTTTATAGACCACGGATGTTGAACTATATGTCTAAAGTACATATATTTAAAATAAACATATAAACACAAATAGAGCACATTATTAATTATGCTTAGATATTTATAAAACATACAAATCATATCATACATAAAGATAAGAAAATGTATACAGAATAAAAGTGATGTCATCGTGCTCTATGGATATACTGATTGATAATTGTCTTGGATTAAAAAGTAATTTCTTCCACACACAGGTCATTCCATAATTGCCCATTAGGAAGTACATTGCCAGAATAACAAAGAAGGAGTAGCACCAGGAAAAAAAATACTGTGGATTACTGGACACAGATTTATCACCATGTCAGTCTGGTATATGATTTAAATGGCCTCACATTGCAAATGTCTTAAAGCAGGCACAAAAGAAAGCTTCAAATAGGAGCTTTTTTTTTTAGGCAGCTCCTAACACACCCAACCACAAAACCAAAGATACGTCCAATTGCAATTGTTTTGAATGCCATGTCTTTGCCATTATATCAGCTGATGCACTGGCAAGAAACGTAGAGTCGGATGCTATCTGCCTGGGGACGTGGAGGTAGTAAGGACAGACTTAATGTGTGTTTGAGAAGAAACTGCTGCTACCTGACGAGGCTCTCGGTGCAACAGTGAGCAGCAGCTGCTCCCAAAAGGCACCTTGTGCCGTTTCTGCTCACTGATGGGGAGTGTGTGAAGGTAGTGCCACTGTCAGTAGCCCAGAGAGACATTTAAAATACCTTTCCGTGCAGATTTTGCACAGCAAAAGCCAGCTGCATAAATATTCATGGAAAGCAAATAGAAAAGGTGTTTGTGCAAAATGAATACATTTTAAAAGGGTTGTAAAATATTCATAGGGAGTATTTCTATCATGAACTTAGAATAGGGTCTCAAGTCTGGAAGTTAGTTAGCGACATGTTTCTCCAGCTCTAAGCACCTGGTTGCAGATCCTCAAATCCCTGTGACAGGCCTAGGTCTTCAGCAGCTCAGATATAGATGACTAAGGCTGAGAACTTTGGTCACTGGGGCTGAAACATGGAGGTGGGCTTGTTATTTGGATGTCTGTGTAGCTGACCTGTTGATGTGCTGCACTGCTGCTTTGCAAGGTCACACATCAGTGCTGGAGAAACACTGGTCCCGGTGCTCTCTAGAAGGCTGCAGCAACCACAGCTATGCAGTCCGTGACACCGCCTCCCTCAGCAGGCCAGCACAGAGGCTCTCTGGGCTGCCAAGGCTCTGGTGGCTGCCACTGACTGAAGCCATGGAAGTGCAGCTGTATCTGACAGCAGTCATCTTCTCACCCCAGCTGAGCCAGAAGAGTACCCTACAGGAGGTTAGGTAAGCACAAAGAGACAAACCGTTCTGCATTTCAGCTGTTGGGTGTTTTTTTTTCTGAGTTTAATGAGGTCCACCTAACTTTAAATTTAAAATATACTTTCCATTGTTCTTGCTTCTTTGCTTTAGTTTGCACTTAATACCAAATTACATTCTTAAACGGTTTGCATCTGCTCTCAGCAGTCTCAAGAAGTTTGTGAGGTCAGAGATGAGACAGGACTAACACTACCCATATGCTTGTTCTGTACTTTGCAGTGTGCAACCATACCAGACCCTGTGGACCTCTGGTCCAGCCTCATGGAGATATTCTGCTGGAAGCTCTTACACTTAATGTCAGCCTTGTCAAGAATGACATAAGTTAGGTGCTGCGGTAAGTTGAAGTCAGATGTTCAATGAGAGACATGTGGAAGTCCCCTGAATAAGTAGAACAAATGGAAGAGTATGAAAACAGTTTTGCTATTAAAATGAGAATTTAGTCCCACATTTCAACAATTTTACATTAAAAATATAGCCCAAGTGGTAGACCTAATGGTAAGACAGAAAGGCGCTGTCATGTTTGGTGGCAAGGTTGCTGAACTGTAGTATCTCTGGGCTCCTCTCAGAATTATCTTTTAGCAGAATTAAGATGTATTGATCCTTGTTTGTTTGAGATGAGCAATGGCTTCCCCTCCATAGCTGGTTACTGAGCGGAAGGTATTCATTCCAAAGGCAAGGAAAGGAGTATTGATTTATCTTCATTTTAGACTCTTATTTCCTTGAAAATGATGAAATACGGGGGGGGGGGGGGGTTTTTTTAAAGCTTCCAACTGGATGAACATTATTAAATGATGCTTTCAAGTCATGGTAACAGCAGAGGCCACAGAGATCATCTTTCTCAGCCTGATGTGTGGAGTATATCTGAGACATACATGCATGATACACACACCTGGGCAAAGCACCTGGAAGGCTCTGAGGAACAGAGGGAGAAAAAAAAAAAAAGCTGTGCCTTTAGCACAGTCCCCAATGAAAGCGTGGGGCATGACCAATAAGCAAGAGGCATAAGACTAGGAAATGAACCAAAACCAAAGGCCAGTGCTGGCAGTTGCAGCCCAGCTGTTCCTGTACTGCAGGGAGGGATGGGGATGGAGTGCCCCAGCCTTCCCCCATGCTCATCTGGCAGCTCCAGACAGGAGCCCAGCCTCATTGCTACGCATTGGCTGTGTGGCTTGTATGTGGATGAGGAACTGAGTGCAGTTAGACCTGCACCATTACCTGCAGTGACGATCTGAGATCCAAAGCCTCTAAGTCCTCTGTAGTAATTAACAGTATCACAAAGAATCCTGGTGCTACATCTTCCTGAAAGACACAGGCTTGGCATAGTCTTAATGTTCATTAATTTATTCATGTGCCAGATGGCCACCCAAACACCTGGGCTAATAGCAGGAAAAGTCTACAGCAAACTAAGTTGTCTCCAGGCTAAAGCCTCAACTTGGAGTGCTCCTGGGATGACTGGGAACGGGAAGCCCAGAGACACAGTGGCCTCATATGTGCTCTTATTAGCACCCACTCGTCTACTGCCATATGGCACCTTATGCTGAGATGTGCTGTAAACAAATTTGCAGGAGTCTAAATAATGTTTAAGAAAAAACCAGCATAGGCCCAGCTGTTTCTCAGTACAATTTAGCATTGTAATTATTCCTTTTTCTCATCATTACAACTGAATCTGCTCAGCTGCCCTTACAGTGAGTTTCATCTCCATCTAATTTTTTTCAAAGTTAGAAGCAAAAGTTCATTTGACAATTATCAATGAATCACACATTATTTGCATTGGGTTAGTTGAGTGCTGCTATGGATGGCAGCTCAGCAGGACGTCTATTGTAGTAAAGAGATTGAATTTTCAGTAAAACTGGCATCCTTGCAGAGCCCGTGGTGAAGTATGGCATCTGTGGGAAATCAGCATTTCCTGGCAAGGAAAAATTTAGTGAAAAGCAATTTCCAATTAAGAATTTCCTCTCTCCGACTCCTTCTGCTGAATTCTGGAGGAAGTCTTCAAGTTTCTTTGTGCCTGACACCCACAAACACATGGCTGCACAACGGCAACACTTCCTGGAGTAATAGCTCAGTAGACGTAGAGAGAAGAGGATAGTAGAGTAGTAGGGGTTACAAACATTATTCAAATCCTGTATCAAAAAGATATTTTTTTTTCTTTTGGAGATAACTTGTCTTATGCAAGAGAACACATAGATACCACTTCTAGACAAAAACTCATCAGCTTCAGCATTGCTTTAGCACTGGCAAATCACCAACTCCTGCATGTATCGTCAGTCACTTCTACTGATTTCTGTCGTGCACACACTAAAAACACCATTTTCCTTCCTCTTTTCAGTAACTCTTTCCATTCATAGCATTAGTTGACCACAGTAAAGGACAAACCATAATCACTGTAACTACATATTATACCTACATTTGACCTGATAGAAGAGACAGTCCAGAAGAAAGTAAAAGAAAATCTTGCTCTAGGATGGGAAATATCTTTTTTTAAAAAAAATGCTCTTAAACTCTGTGTGAAGTTAATTGGCAGCAATAATTTTTTTTTACTTTTTCCTGCAGGTCACCTAAATCTTGTCTCTTGCTTGCAATAGCCATACAGTCTATGTGTCAATCAGCTACACTGAGGTACATTTAGTTGCAACTAATTATGTTTGGCCAGATGAAATTGTACAGTTTAGCTTAATTATGACCAGATATGTTTCAATATAGCCTTTCAACCTTTGAATTGCCCAATACACTCTCACTACATTTTTACTTTATCTGTCTCATTAAGTAACCACAGACAACTATCTGTAATGTAACCATAATGAGGGAGATGATAGATACTAACAACTAAGCTAAAAGACTACAGGCTAGGCTGTGGCTTTGCCCACAATTTGAGAAGCCTAAAAGCCCAGCTTTCGAAAGGGCTGGCTTATGGTCCTGAGTGACTCCAGTGGTTTAGATGTTACCTGTTACCTCCCAGTCAGCAGAAGAGTCACAGCTGCATTGAAATGAGTAGGTAGTTTTGTTTGTGTCTGCAGTTATGAGTCAGATGAAGCTGGGGACAAGAAATGAGAGCTGAATACATCACATATTCCCATTTGCTTGAGTGAAGACAAGGCAGAGGAAGAGCTTTGCCTTACAGGTTGAATTTTGGTTCCCATGACAGTCCCAAGGACACTTGTTGATGGTGCAGTCCGTTTATCGCTGCTGGTCTTAGGGCTCTTGTTTTCCTTTTTCAGAAGAGCCCCTAGGATACTAGGAGCAGGAAGATCCTTTGAAAAAGAGAAGAGCCAGGCTACTGAGACCTTTTCTCTGTCGATGCAAATAAGTTCTTGCCTTTTTCTTTTATATGTCTCCCAACTACCTCTTTTTAAACTTGCATTTCCTCTAGTAATCATATATCCCACTGGGGAAGAAAGGTAAAACTTTTACTGTTTACCCTGGAATCTTTGCTGAGTGGATTAAAGGTATGACAAAATACCTTACCCAAGGGCTCATTGCCATGATTTATTTAATACAGCTATATAAAAAATTGATATTCCAACACAACATTTTATGCAGAAGAGATAATTTATAAGGCATATGTTTTGTTTATTCAAACAATAATAAAATGAAGGCAACAAATCTTCATAATTCAAAGTATACTGGTGGCCAGTCTGCTCTTCATCACCAATACTGTGTCATCTCTTCATTTTGTGTGCCAAAGAGATTATCACTGAATAAGATTACTAAAGCAAAATCATATTGGGCACATTTTTTTCATCTCTATATCAACCAGGATATAAAAATGAAAAGGAGTCATGAAGCTTCCCTTTCTTCTAGAATTTAAATGATGAAGGTAACACATTTTTGAAGCGTGTTGACCCAAAAGGCCTGGGAGAACAAGGTTTAAACTGAAGAGGTGGAAGAAGGGTGGGAGGAGGGATGTGGAATGACAATGTCAATTAAACCCTGGGTTAAGCAATGAAAAATGACATCACTTGCATATTTCTGACACCCACACCACCACACAGCACTGAGAAATTCAGCAAATTCAAACTTGGTGAAGTGAGAAAGTTAAGAGTAGATTTAAAGGGACAGCTTTGTCAAATGTGCTATTTTAGAAGGGGAAAAGGATAAAAATAAAACATTTTGGCTGTGTTGTATGTTTGATGCTCATCCAAAATGATTTTCCCTGGCTCCTGAAATAGTAAACTGCTTGCTTTAGAGGTGATAATTCTTTCCATCCTTTTCTTATGACTTTCTTCCTCTCCCATAATATCAAGGTCTTGGGGGGGAGGGGGGGAGGCAGAGTGAGTACCTCAGCTTTGAGATATAAATGGAAGGATTAGAGATATACAGAGAAATTAAGGACTTGGACAGGAAGGCAGAGTGGCATTTATTTTATTTCATATGTGCTATGTCATGTAAATTGTCAAATGATCTGAGACTTGTGTTGTGGTCATATTTCTCACTAAAAGCAATGATCTTTCTTGAGGAGGTGAGGATAAATCTCCCTTGGAAGCACCCCATTATCCTCCACATGAAGCTGGCCAATGGATTTTAGAAAGCAATAAGCCAAAAAGCTGGGAGTTCATGGCTTGCCTTTGGGTCTGCTGGACACGCAAGCCATTCTCAAAACAGGATGGGGAAACTAGCCTAGTTTTTCTTTTTTTCTTGAGTCCTAACCAACAGAAGCATTTAGGATCCTGGGTAAGCCAATGTGACTAGGCCTTTAATAGGGGGTTTATCAACTCTCAGCTTTTACTGAGTGTGCGCAGTCAGTCAGGGACAGGAGATGGGCACAGGGTAGCAGCTCTATGCTAAAACTTTACAAGTAAGGCAACTCTAACCTTAGAAACTTGTGAACTGTGCTGGCAACAATGAAGAGCAAGATGCCTGGATGGCCAGACTTTTTCCCAGTTGTGCAGTTGCTGCCAGTGAGGAACAGGCCAGGGAGGAACAGCAGAGAGCAGGGAGAGCCCAACGCAGCGGCACGAGCATTTGAAAATCCCAGTCCCCAATTTTAAAAAGAGAAGGAAAAAAGCTAATAATAATAGTTTGTTTCAGTAGCATTGGTTTCCAAAATTAGAATAGGCTCCTTCTACTGCAGTAAAATCCCACTACAATAATAACAATAAAAAATTTCCCCAGGCTGCTGCTTAGAGCGAGTCATGAGTCGAGCATGGTGTGGGCAGCTGCCCGCCAAACCTCCCCGTGCCCCATCTCTCAGGCATCTCGCATCCGCCCCGGCTGGTCGACAGCACCCCAGGGCGGCTGCTCGCCCCACACCGCTCTCACAGCCCTGCCCGATGCCCACCACGCTTGGCAGTGTTTTCCCCAGCCCAGGCAGAGCTCACTGCTGCCCGCTATCCCCAGCCCAGTTGCTAATTATGGTCAAGCACAAAGTACATTTACAGCACCATATCGATGATTTTAGCTGAAGGAAAGCAATTTACCCCTCGAGAGGTGAGTCCTCTGAGCTCTTTTACACAGAAACCTCACCAAGTGGCTCCGGAAGCACGAGGTTACTGCACTAGCTTAATATGCAACCCAGCACTGCCTATTTTCATACTTAATATGCAGATCTAATTGCTTGCCTGCATTTTGATTACCTTCTCTTCCTGGAATTTGCTCTTGTGTGGTTAATCCTAGTGTACTTCAAAGCATGAACTCAGTGGCTTTTATTTTTTTGTTTCTGCAGTTTGTGTCTGAGACCAATGTCAAAACTCTTTGCAAGGAGCAGGACTAATTTTACAGAGAGAGTTTAGGGGGAAAAAAAAAAAATCCCTTTTAGCATTCAATTGTCCTCTTCTTTTAACCTCAGGACCTTTACTTTTGCTGAACTGGAAGGTTACACATTTTGTCTGGCCACAATTAACACTTGCACATTTAGCTTCCTGCCAGCAGCATCCTCAGTCCTGCCTACCTAATACTAGTTTCAAGAATGGCTCATAGGTAATTCTTTTTAAAAGAAAGGCTATTCTTCATTTCTGGGTGTAAATATGAAGAGATTTTACTATCTACTTTCCTGTCTCAAACTGCTAAACTCAACCCACACAAATGCATTTGCTTATAAGTGGTCCCACTTTCCTCCCTCTCCCCCACTTTTCTTCTCCCATTAGCCACATCCTCAGCAATAATATGCAATAAATTTTTTTGCCTTTTTTTTTTTTTTTTGGTGTAGTGAAAGTCTACTTTAAATGCCACCTTGTTTAAAGATTTAAAAAAATAAAAAGAAAAATATCCACAGAACAAACTTTCCAAATATAAAATAAAAGCTGTCTTATTTTTAGGCTTTGCAGCAGCTCATGTGTCATTTTCATCATTTCTTTCTCTCTCGATGACTGAGAGGCAGTGAGAGGAGGCGAGAAAAAACTTTTTTTTTGTTCCCCCTAGAAAATACATATTCAGAGCTTTCCGTAACCTGATTTCTTTCTATATTAAATCATCCATAGCCAAAGCTAAAATGGAACCTCAATAACCCAATATTTTCATCAGCTTTCAGTAAAATGTGTATCAGACATTAGATGAATATAATGGCATCAGCAACATGATACATGAAGGCTGTAATTTTTAATGTTGTAAATCATTAGCTTTGCAGTACAGGGCTTCCAGAGATGGTTGAGAGCAGGCTGTGAAGTAGGGCAATTTGGTTAGAAACAAACTGTCCCTTTACCCTGACAGCGAAGGGAAAGACGTAGGGCAGGAACTGATTTTTTGGGCAGTAGTGGGCCCATTTGGTACCTTGTGTAAAAGTCATGCAGGGCCTGACTTCAGTTCACTTGGATCTACAGAAAATGTCCCAGTGACTCCAAGGACAGTAGACCCATCTATTAACAGTTACAATTTCCTGGACCCTTCACGAATAAAAGGATATTTATTTTTTTTTTTATTCCCCAATACCTTCAGCAAGCAGATACCAACACAAGCTGAGCTTTGAGCTTCTGCTCTTGAGACGAAATTCCCCAAAATGACAAATAATATCTTTACAGCACTGCAGCATTTACGGCAGCTATCACCTCAGTGAATGCAGGCAGTAATTCAGTCTGATTTCTGTATGTTTCTTCATTTGAGGTTTTGTTAGCTAATGTATTATGATAGTGGAAACATCTAATCGGGTTGCACAATTATAAAAAAAAAAACATTCTGTGTCTTAAATAGTTGACTTCCAGCTTAAACTGCCTGGGGAAAAAAAAAAGTGAACACTTAGTTCATACTACCACGCCTGCTTTGTATCAGAAAGCCCTTTCAGTGTATAAATATCATCTGCTGACTTCCTCTAAACATATCACAACCCCAGGAGAAAAAAGCATGAATATATCCAATAAATGCTCTTGAAATCCATTCTTCTATCCTCTCAGCTGTAGCAAACAGAGTTATTCAGGGAATCTGCTAGCTGATGTACATTCTAGTGATGTTATTTGTATTTTGGGACATTTGGTTGTTGATTAGACGTTCTGAGTGTAACAAGTGAGCGCAGATGTAAATGGCGTGGCTGCCAGCGGGTTTGTTACTGCACTCCTGTACGCCAGCTCAAGATCTGGCACCACACATTGTAGTAAAGTAGTGATGCTGCTTTAGCCTGCGTGCTGTGTGTATAACTCTTCCTTCTTAGCCCTAGCATCAAGCCTATATTTGCTTACCTTAGTAGTTAACAGTTAGGCACTGTCTAAACCAGAACCCCATGTCCTGCTTCTGCCTTAGGCTTACTCCCTGGGAATGCAGCCCAATTGATCCCCAAGCTGCTTGCTTGAACTTTTGTCCCAGCTTACCGTCAGCTCTACATAGGTTTGATCCCTCTGTGTTAGACGTACACCACCTTTCTTCATAATCCTGCCCTTAAAAAAACAAAACTTTTTCTATTTCTGTCAAAGACTGCTAATGTCTTTAGTTGAGGAGTTGGAATAAATTCTTATTCTTTCAGCACGCAGCTATCAATTATTAGCACTGGTACTTAATCTGAATGTTTGAAAGTGTGATAGATCTATTAATAGTAAAAAAATCGGCATCTAATTTCTATCATCTAATCTATAATTAAATTTCAATTCTATTTGACCATCCTGGATTTCTATTGAAAATCATCATGCATATGTTTCTGTTAAACTGTGTTTCTTTATCCTGATGTTATCAAGTTTGGTGCAGATTTGTTCAATGTATGGTCTGGATAAAATGGGGAATGTGATCATACCTCCTGTTCTGCTGCAGACAGTGCTCATGACTAATGCAGGATCCAAAAAGACTGAAGAAAATGTCACTCTACAAAAAAAAGAAAAAAAAAGAAAAAGTCTCCTGAGGAAAAAAACAAAAGAGATTCAAAAGCAAGAAGTCCTAACAGGTCTTTTGCAGGACTCCAGTACCAGACACTTGGAAGTCACAATTTTCATTTAAGAACTGCAGATTAACCTCCTAGCTTGTTGGCTCTTTTAAGGGCTTTACTCTACCCTGATCAGCAGCTGGAGCTGGTTGAGGCCCAGCCTTCAGTACAGGGCAGTACAGAAGCTACATTAAGCTGCTTTTAAAGCACATAAATGGCATTAGGACAGGAGTAGTACAGAGATGCACAAAAGCAAAAGTGTACAAATCTCTTTCACCCTCATAGTTCTGATTTCCTACAGTGGCTTCGTAGATTCCTACATGTTTTATGAGCAATAAATTTAAAGTGTCCCAGTCATTCTAGGCTGGCAGTTAAGTAGCACCGTGACTTCATTGTATTCCTCCAAATTCCCTTCCCTTTCTCTATCCCGTATGTTGAAAGTCCACCCTTGCCACCCTGCGCATGCTAACTGCAATGAACCCTAACTCAAGTAGTCTGCATAAAGATTTAAGAAGATCGTGACACAATTTATTTAGTTCTTGCATAGTTACATAGTGTGAATCTGAATTTAGGCTCTAATCAAAACACTTAGATCAGTGAAGACTGTCCTCAAATGAATTCATCCAGTCATATTATTTGTTTTATTCAAGAAAATGTACCTGTGAATATTTACCCATGATGTGCAAAATGCCGAATCTTTACTCACTTTTGCATTTACACATTCATAGTCCCTTAGACATCTTTTCTTCATATTTTGAAGGAGGTAATTTCCTTTTATTTGAGAAAAAGAAAATAGGTGGCTGGATAGATGGAGAGAACTCGATAATGTGCCTACTAATAATAGTAACCTGTCCCTTTAGGAGACTTCATTGCAGGGTAACATTGTCTCTCAGTTGTTTTTTCCTTTAATATTTACTATTTACCTATTGTTTGACAAAAGTCTCATCATAGTTAGAAATTCCAGTTCTCATTCATTAGCACTTAAACCACACTATAATGTTAATGGCAACAGGGCAGAGCAAACAAACATCCTGCTTGTAGAATTATAACATATTCTGTGTGCATTATCATTCTTCCAATTCTGGTGAATATTTTGATATCCAACACAGTTTGCATTAAAAAAAAACAAACCCAAATGAACCAAAAAAGCCACTCCACTGACAAATATACATCTATATAGTATGGATCTTGTACATTGTATCATGTTAAAAAAAAAGTTACATTCACCTTATTAGAGAAAACACTATGCTTCTGAAAGCTAGAATAAAGATTTAAAAGAATATCTTCCCAAATATTACATTAAAACTGAGAAATGCTGAGAGTGAATGATTTCTTTTGTAAATTGCTATAGTTATGCATCCTTGAATGATCATATTCACTACCTCATCACAGACTGTATGTGTTCCTCTGTGGTGCACTGTTCTGGACACAATGCCATAGAAACTGATAAAGATAAATGGTGATAAAGAAGCAGAAGCAAAAATGGAAAAACTATGAAGGATGAGGGTTTTATATCCAAAATAGTGACCTGAATTTTAAAGATAACTATACCCAATATAGATCAATAAAAGAGTAAATTAGATTTCATTCAGGTCCTGAAATAGATCTATGAGACTTTGGTCATATCTAGTTAACTAACTCCCGTGTCAGTCTGAGGCAGCTGGGACGGGCTGTTTGCATGAAAGAGAAGCTCTGAGTCAAATTGAGGGCATCGACCTCATATATTGCCCTGTTTCTGTAACCAGTACTAGTACACGGGAAAAAGTGCACCCTGGACCCTCTGGAAAAGCAGAAACCCAGAAGAACTGCAGGGTGTATGGGTCCAGGACCATCCACTAAAAATGTTGAAGTGTAGAATGAACTTCACAAGGACAAGATCTTTGCAAGCCAACCACCAGGGCTGTGCCAGGACTAAACCTAACTGCTTGTGAAAAGACTATAAAAGAGTCCTTTGCTATAATTGTGAAAAGCCAAATCGCTCTGTTTTATTGTATAAATTCATTTTTTCTGTCAGATGATATTCAGGAATTATAGAGCCATGAAATAGATAAGTATATTTCATTAATCCTGAAACTTCTCTACACTTAGCTGTTCCCTATAAGTAATAGCTCATTCCTCTGATCAAACACATTAACATTTGGAGCACATCCAGAACTACAAGATCAAAATTCACACTTCTTGGGCAATAACTGACACTTTGGTAAACCCCCTACCCATGCTAAGAATCCATTCATAACTGCCTAAACAAACAGACTAAATAGAATTTATTCTTTTTGACTATAGTTTAACATTTTGGTATTTAGCCATTTTTCAAGTAAAACATCTCTCTCTGCAGTAATTAAATAATAATTTTAGACTCAGATGTTTATGAGGACCAGTACAAAGGTCACTGTCCATAATACTTTTGCTTTAAGACAATGTGAAAAATATCATACATTTACTTTAGAGAGACTGAAAAAATATCATATATCTTTAGGTCTCACATATATTAAAAAAGTAAAAAGAGAGGAGACTGACACTGTTTATTCAAAGATTCAAAGATAGGTAGAATTCTAAACTCATTCAGAGATAGAATTTTAGAATTGGATGATTTTAAGGCTCTTCTCTTTTTAAAGATAGACATCCGTGATATAATTACTACCTAGCAAAGGGAATCTCTCAAACACACTGTCTATATCACAGTTCTCACAAAACAAACAAAAAAAAGCAACACAAAAGGCAACATTCTCCAGAAAAGACATTTCTATAAATTTTGCATATTTCTCCACCCTGGACTTGCATTTCTGTCATGCAGTTGATATCTCTTGATATGGAAAGATGAAAAGTCTAAACAATGTCTCTTAAAAATAGAAATATTTTACAGTTTCAAATAGCATTTAGTTTGGAGTTACACAAGAACTTTCAATGAGAAGGTTCAAAAGCAGATATTTGTCACAAAATCCCCCACAGGACCGCCATATTTTTAATACCTGCAGAGGCATCTTCAGGGCAGGAGCTCTTCACTCTTGCTTTCTCAGGTTCCTCACTTCTCGATTGGGAGAGTAATTTTTAGCCATCAGGATGTTTTTAATGAGAAACATGAAAAACAACATTACTGTGGGAAAATTGAGGTTTTGGAAAAACACGCAGTGATACCATACTTAAAACTAAGTCTATATAAAGACTCTGTTCTTCCAATTCATTAGACATCTGTATTCACAAAAGTCCTAAAGAATTATATTTACCCCTGATATACAATTTGAGTTGAAAAATTGAAAAGATGATAAACTTTTAATCAAGAGCATAGAACAAGAAAGGTTTAGTAATAAACACAGAGAAAATTATAGAAGAAAGAAAATATTTCAGCAGAATTTTCAACAGCAATTTTTCCCAATTTTCTATAAAGAAGCTGCACCTAATTTTATCTCCAAAGATCAGTAGTGTTTATCACTGATTGATTCCTGATATTAATTATATTCAAATTTCCCAGATTGTCTAAAAAAATATCAGTTGTGTAACTTTATGTCAGCTAATTTAATTACATCCATAGAAGCAGGTTTTTCTATTGATTTCTATTGCCTTTTTCATCTCCACTTTTGTCCTTCTTAACCAGCAGTAGTGGTTGCTTGGGTCCAGAAAGAGTAAGGACTCTCTTTAAAAACTGTACATGTAATTTCTCAGCTATAAAGATGAAAGTATAGTCACAGTACACATAAGTCTGCATTTGGTTTTTTCCCTGTATGGAAAGATTGGACCCCACTTGCAATGCTTTGACTCCAGACCTCGCCTACTTATGTCTCCTGGCAGGCACCGTCAAGCAGACTTTGATCCCCGTGGTCCACAGTAACTGAGGCATGCAATTCACGAACCTAATCATCGGAGTGAATTGTATAATTAATTGTCAACACAGTGTTACTTTTATAGGACCAAGATGGCTTTTTTCCATTTGGTGAAACAGAAACAAAGCTTTACCGGAGTTAAATTAAAGATGAGCTAGCAATATAGATAAGGATTATTAACAGGCAAGTTTTTAATTATACTGTCTTTTTTCAGGCTAATAAAAGCCTGATTCTGTGAGCTATTCAGGCATTTGATAGAAGTTTTGAGGGCAAATTGCACACCTAGCTTCCTGGCTTTCCATAAGGGCAAGACAATTTCTGTTGTTTTTTTTTTTTTTTTAACTTGCCAAAATATTTATTTCTATTTTTAGAATAGCCTTATAAATGTCCAGCATGCTCTGTTTCATAGATTGAAAAGAGTTGCTTGATAGAGGAGCAGTGATAAAACACTGGATGAGAAGTAACCGAAAATTCTGTGCCTTTGCAAGCAGTTAAAATTTTGCTATTGTACAAAAATAAGATTTAAAAAAAAAAAAATAGCCTGGACGAAAGGACCAAACCACTATGATCTTGATATATGTCATTTAAAATTCATCTGATTTCCCCTGCGTTCCCTCATAAATCAAAACTGAATACACAGATCCCAGGGATGAGGAGCAGGTGGTAAAACAGCCTAAAAATCTCTTTTCTATACTTCAGCAGAGAACTAATTTAATGTTGAAAAGAATGGGTCATTTTTACTGCTAGTTTAGCCACATGGCTCCAGGTACCAATTTTGTAAAGTATTATCCATTTTCGCTGTGCATCATTTGTTTCCTCTGCAAATTTCCTTGAGACTTACAGAACTGACACGCATGGATTTTTCCATCTATGCTCTTGAGCATATAATGATGATTGGACAGGTTATCTTTCCTTTAATCTGTAGAAGACGTGACAGACTGCAGAAATTTTATCCTCTGTAATATAAAACAACTTTCCAATCAGAGTACCTGAAAGAGACATGGGCATTGATACCCTGTAAATTGTCCATTTCCCACATTCCTCTAGGCCAGCTGTAACTGCTAAAACCAATGCTACTAGGCACAGATATTGTCTTAGAAACAGACGTACATAGTTGGAGATTTTTCTGCAGAAAATCCGATAGCTTGGATTAATTTGAGAAATGACAGTTTTGTGCTTGAACAGGAAACACTATTTCCCTTATTAACCTTACTACTAGCTTCTATCCTAATTACATAAAAATCATTTGTTTTTTCCTAATTCTGGAGTATCTGTTCTAAGTGTCTAGGCACAGGTGTCCAGAATTTCTAGCCCTATGTACTTCATATAAAAAACTTAATGATATCAAGAGTAGCAAGTCATATACCCCTGAGAGCCAATAGACAAGACTTGGATGTCACCAAGTCATGGGTGTCACTGAGCAGCAACACAAGAGCCCTCATGCTACCACCACAGAACTCCCTTGGGGACAGCCCAAACCAGAAATCTCAGATGGATTAAAACTATCAGTTTTTCTACTTTTCTATCTATTCATAGATATGTGTGTAAGTATGTATGTACAGAGAGCGAAGGGTGGCTGCTGCACAGGATGAGACATTTGCTGAGCTATTGCCAAGGCACGGCTGTGCAAACCTGGTACCTAGGACAGGGCCTGAGAATTACATTCTTCTTGATCATGGGAGGGCAGTGCTCAATCCTCGGACATGAGACTGAAAACAAACAAAAAACCCCACACTCAAAGAGAGAGCAAAGGAAAGCAGTACAAGGCAGAGCAAGTATTCTGTTCTCATGATCAGTGTGTTCCATCACACAGCATTGGAGAATTAAATAATATTCAGTATGCCGAGTGCACTGAATAGAAATCATACCAAGTTCATTCTACAGTATCAGACATGGTGTGTCACCATGTAAGGAAATGTATTTGAGCTACATGAAGGCTGATGGCTCATGTTTTTTAATAAAATTGAGGACAGATTACAAACCTTTGCTTTCAGCCCAAGGTTGCAGTGGATGGAAGCTATTTCCTTTGACATACTGAATAATTTGCCTTTTTGGAAGTTACCATAAGATAATGTAAGAAGTTTTGAATACCACATAATGTGAAGTGATAAGGTGTTAAACTATAGCATCTGAAAGAAAATGCTGTTGAACACATAAGTAATAGGTCACTAGAACTAAATGGACCAACACAATTAAATCCAGAACGCCCATGTGGTACCAGTCTCAAGTGAAGAGTAGACTGGATGTTTGCGCCTTTATTTACAGTTTCTTGGAAAGTTTTAACATTTTAACTTAGTGCTCCTGGTTCCTATCTATGCTCTTGGGGCGGGGGGCGGCGGGGGGCGGAGTGGTTTTCTATTCTTAATGCTGCAAAAGTATTAGCATTGCATATATCACATCACTCACAGTCATAAGGACAGAGACCGCCGGTGACCCTTTGGGTAACTGTATCTGTACTTACAGGGCAAAGTAAACACTTACAGAGCTGCTAACTCAAGATCTGACTCATCTACAGCTGCTTTCTTCTGGCAGTGCTCTTCAACCATCACGTCTATCCACCTTCCTCATGCCCCAGCCCCTGAGGCCAGCTGGACCAGGCACAAGATGAGTGACATGGCTCCCTCCCCATTTCACAGCAAGCGCAGTCAGCAGCGAGAAGGGATGCTGCGTGGCCTCAATTGCATGGGACAGGCAGGATCCTGGAAGGAGCCCACTGTGGAGCACCTTCCATCTAAAGAGCTGCCATGTAAGATGAGTGAGGATATGTGTCAGGAACTCAGCTATTGGCCCATTGGAGGTAGTGGAAATTTTTAAATTGACCCCAGGAAGCTCAGAATGTCACATCAGTATTGGGATAAAGGTGAGAAGGATGTAGGTTATAGGAATAATATGACATAGCTACTCAATAAAGGCCACTTATCCCTTGAGGGTCTGACTATTTTGAGACATTTGGTATGAGTGTATCCAGTCTATCTGAAACACACAAAGCTTAGAGGCACAACTCCCTCTTTAGGCAACTGTTTTCTTTTGGGGTTTTGCTTTTTTAATACTGCATATGCTTTAATTTACTTTCTTCATTTCAGTCACTCTTGATTGTATAACTTCTTAAGAGAGTTTTTGAATACTGCAAAGAAAGACTTCCCAGAAGCCGCTTTCAGAAAGCAGTTTAAAAAGCTTTATCTGTCTCACTGGCCCTGGCATCCTCCCACCACAAAGCTTTCCAAACACAAATATGTGCATTTTTATGATGTCTCGGAAAAGGCATGTCAGCCTTAAGGGCTGGTTCTTCACAGTGTTGAGGAGGCTGTACAGCAGATGTAGGGAACTAAATCAAGCCAGTTGATCCCTGTACAGTGTCATGACTGTAAAATCCTCCACGAGGAGCAATGTGGAAAGAGGTTGCATTTGTGCATTCATCATGCGAGCTATGACAAATCACAGTTTTATGGTTAAACACACTTGAATGGAAGGTTAAGGTTCATCTCCCTTCTCTGCCCTAGACTTCATATATCACCTCAGGTAAAACTAAGAGCTAAATAATACCTTAAACAACAGATTTACTTTCCTTTGCCTTGTATTTCCAACTCAGATGTAATAGCAATTCTTCCCAACCTTGTCTCTTTAGATTAGGCACATATGCCTGGAGGTTTGCTTGGGGCTTGGAGCAATGGGAAGCCCAGTCAGGCAGGGACCCTGAAAGCTATAGCAAAAGCAAAACCAACAGTACACAAAGCAGGCAATAAATGAGCTCTGTTCTAGCTCCAGTGAGAGAGTGTTATGCTATCCCTTTGTGATGCTGTGCACTTCCCCTGAGTCAGCTCTTGTTTGCTGAGAGCTCCCACAAGAAGTCAAGCCCTTACATCTTTCTACAGTTGCATCAGGAGTCCTAAGATTTAATTAAGCCACTGACAGTTCCTATGGCATTAGACAGATAACAGACAGATTTTACTCTCTTATTTAAATACGTGAGTTTCAAAATACTTGTAAATCTATGAGAAGTATATACATTTTATGTATAAAACTAGGAACTTGCAATAGCCAAAAAGTTTGTTAAGGTGAAATTAACTGAAGCAGAAAAATAAGTAAACCAAAATGCTTACATCATTCTTGAAATAAACCCAATGGTAGGATTCTGAACTTCTATGAAAAATCAGAAGACGATCAGTGAAACGATGGTGATTTTTGACAGTTGACATCTTAGCACCTTACGAACCTGTTTTTGTCTCCTCCCCATCACCTTTGCATGTTATGAACAAACCTGTTTCTCAGTTTTAGAGGTCCATTTGTTCCTTATTCAGCCATGTTTATGTACCTTGTAATCTTTGGCACGGGTTCAACAGAATATAAATCTCTAGTGTCTGGATAAGATAGTAACAGATTTAACATATACTTCCCCCTTTAATTTGCCATATGCCGTATGCCATAAATGTATCAACAGAAATAGCAAAATATAGGTAACTCCAAGTGGAAATATATCCCCCAAAACAAATAGAGATTTTGGAAAGATGGCATAGCCTCTGGTAGAGAAGAAGAAAGAAAACTGGAAACTCAGTTTAGGACCACCATGCAGAATTAGAGAGTGAAAGCAGCTGTTTGGAAATTGGGGCAACAGGGAGATAAAGTCACTGAAAGACAAGCAACATCAGACTGCATTGTTGGATGGGAATGTGGATTCCCATACAGCCAGCTGCCCAAAGCCATACCGAGTGAGGACAAGCCTTCAGGCACACGCACTGAGGGGATGCTCTTGGCAGGCCTTGCCCGGCTGGGCAGCCCAGGAGAGCTCTCTGCCCCAGCAGTCAGGCACACCAGCCCAGCAGGCAAAGGTGCGGGCTCAGCCATTGCGCTATGACATCTCCGCAACGAATCAGCAGAGGATGGAAACAAAAGGTGACATTTTGTGTAGCCTACCCTGAGTGCCAGGGTTTTCCCAGCTGAACTGACAAAGCACATTTAGATTTATTTTTGACTCATATCTCCTGCAAGGAAAACAAGTATTCTATACCCCCCAGAAAAGGAAGGACTGTGTAGGTTAAATGCAAGAAAAATGGCTGGGAACAGTGACATTTCTTGGAGCTACTCATTTCTCTATGGATAAAATCATTTCTGAATTTAAGTGTGTGGTTTTTTTCAGCACAGTGAAAGATAAGACGGATGCTGGATAATGATTACACTGAGGCTGGGCTCCAATAACGTGATTGGGAGCATGATGGAAGCTATATAATGCAGAGATATTGCACATGATTTATAAGTTGTGAAAAGAGAAGGGGTTTTGCAGAGTTTTGTACATTTAGCTCTGTGTACTAAAAGAAAGGATTTATTTAACAGGCTGGTTGGTATACTTTAAATGGAAAGTATTGTACCTTGAAAGTACTGTGCTATCCTTGTCTACTTAAGTGTATTGAAACTATGCTTTATTCCTTGTAACTCCCATCCTAGAGAGATATTTTAGAGGCCTTGTGTGTGCACTCTGCATGCACAGCTCTCAAGCAGATTTTGCTGCTTTACTGCTAACAGTTAGCCAAATGCCACGTTTCTCCACTAGTTACAGTAGCTACACTTTGGCATATTTGACAGGAATCACAAGGAGACAAAAATCACATTTATAAGGAAAACATAGCAGTCTCTTCAACTAACAGTACTTACCACAAGAATAATAATAGAAGACATATAAGATAGAGGTATAATACAGACAAAAGAAAAATATATTCTTGCTAGAAAAGATTGTAAGAAATAATCTGGGCATTGATAATCCATGTCATAAACAGCTTAGGGGAGGAGGGAGTCTTGACTCAGTATTTCCCATGTTTTTGTTCCCTGCTGAAGTCCCTTAGTAATGTAATAAAAAAAGTCCTGGGTGGCTCATACCCCTCCCCGGCTTGTGCTTCCATTTCTCCTTTTATCTGTTTTTTTCCCCCTCTTTTTTTTTCTTTATTCTTTATATCTGTTTTTATGCTCTCTCATGCTTTCTCATTCCTCTTCCTCCATCTCCTCCCTTGTACATTTATTTTCTTGCTGGCAATTCTCTTGTTTTCTTCCCCTATATATTTATTTTGCCAGGTACTTCCCCCCCGCTCCTGTGTTTCTTCAAAGATGCTGGAGATGCCAGACAGTCCTGATAAAACTCAGGGCTGAACTGCTTATTGCTAGGAACAGAGTGAAAAAAAGCTGAAGAGAGCAGGAACAGCTGCCTGAACTCTCAGCCTTTCACCCCCTCCATATCAGCTGCTTCTACAGGAGTGTGCCCTAGGGCGAGGAGGAGAGGAGAGTTCACCGTGAGAGGGGGGGAAGGATGTGAGGAGCCCACACTGAGGTCCAGACCTAAATCTGAGAGCTTTTCACAGACATAAATTGTGAACTACCCAGGAGTTGGCTCCCATTAAAAAGAAGCAGTAGTGGTCCGGGTTGGAAATTTGGAAGATTTGGAACATTTTTCATACATACCTCTCTTCAGGCTAACTATTTCACATTTTTTATCCAGAGATGAAGGTCACTTGATGCATTGAGCTATCATCCAGGGATTTTGGGGGCTTGGAGTGACAATTGCTCCATTATGAATATCAGCTGTGATTCTTCCCAATTATGCTAAGAATTGTTAAGCCCTAAGAGAGCCTTAAGGAAACAAAACTTGCCAAATTTGTAGGGAACTGTATCATTCAGAGGCTGAGATGTCAGTTGGATCCAGCTGTCATACAGCGCAGCTCCCATGATCGAGAGTTAATCACCCTGAACTCAGCCAGCGAACGAAGCAAGCTCCTAGAAAACCCCTCCAAAGCAGAAATTGCCAACCAACAAACTTCTCTTTCAGCTCTTCAGCTCATCAATATTTCTGAGGCTTTAAGAGTTATCTCACTTTGATAAAAAGGCAAAGCTATTAATAGAAATCTCCATATAGAAATTCTTTTGCTGATTCAATTTCCTAATCCAATAGCTTTACTAGAGTCCTGAGAAGAGCAGGTATAGCTTGATTGATCTAAGGCTTATATTTTTCACAACAGAAAAGATGCAAAGTGTAGAAAAATATTTGTCCACTGAGGCAAATAAAATGGTAGAAAAAATTGAATTCTTATTTCATTGGCCTTTGAGGTCTTTGGAGAAGCCATTCCTATGGCCAGAGCCAAGCAGTGCAAATGTGACTGTGTATTTATGCAGGTAGTTGCTGGTGTCAGAAACCACCAGTGTCCTCAAGGTGGACCTCAGACCAGAAAGTACTTGTATCACCATCCACTGACTGTTGACAGCTCTGCAGTGACATGCTGTTATAGCAATAGATGAAGAAAAATATCCAGCATGTGATTTACTGATCTGTAGTGGAACGGTTAATTTTTGTGAGTTTGACCGCACATTCGTCATGTGGCAACTTGACTGGAAATTAATAGGATTATTTTTAACTGGCTGAGGTTAATGGCATTATCTGTTTGGCTTTTATAAAACCTCCATAATTTAGTAATATTTATCTAAGTCACCATAAAAGTATAGAAATTGATAGTAAAATTACAGACAGCTGGGTACAGGAAGAAATGAAACAAATTAAACCAAACCCATGCTCTTAGGAAAACACAAATGCTAGATTAAGTATGTTAGGCTAACAGTTTAAATGATCCAATTTAACACTAATAAAGGTACTTTAGACCTAAGTCTTGCTTGATTTTTTACCATATGAGCGTGCAGAGGAAAACATCTGCTGAGAGGTAGACAGCCTGGGCCCAACAGGGATGCCAAGGGAACGAGCAGCTTGGACCACTGCATCTTTCCATACTCATTTCACATTTTCCTAATAGTTTTTGATGTAAAATTCACTAGAGTAAATTACCTAGGCACAACTGAATTTTGTTCTGGAGAATTACTAAGGGACAACATTTATAATGGATACGCATATAGAGCAATAAATATGGGGGGTTTTTTTTTAAGGTTTTGTTGAACAAAGAAGCAGCACTGAGGCACTAAGTAACTCTGAAAGATTTTGTTTTCAGATGAACCTGGCTATGGCAAGCCCCTACCACTGAAGAAGGTAAAATGAAATGCTTCCACAAGCCACTGCACAAGCAGCAGTGGACCAGACTTAGTGCTTTCTTTCCACAGACCATTTGGTGTCTGAGATGCTGAAACTGGCAATGTGAGGGCAGAGGTGGGGACACTGAAAAAAATAACTCAGCCTGGGTAGCATTAAAATGAGGAAAAGGTGGCAGTTCTGCAATAAGAGAGATTGCATGAGGGACACCTTCCTCTCTCCTGCTCTCGAGCGGTGGCCGTGGGCAGGGGAGCGGCTGCACTGCTGGGCTGTGCGTGACCCCTGCTAGGTGCAGCCAGTGCATCCGCCCTGTCCCAGAGATTGCACCCGAGCAGGAATAACTCATTTACACAGCAACCAATTCAACCTGATATTTTAGTTCTGTGTGTAAGCCGCTCTAAGACCTAGCACCCGCAACTGGAGACTCCTTGAGACAAAAGATCAAGTCTGTCTTTCTAGTTCTCATTGCCTGTTTGGCCACGGAGAAAATAATGTAACTACAGAAAATCAATACAGTTTTAAAGAAAATCTTATTAATAAGAAGATGGTGTTTGATTTTTCTTGGCTATGACTATCTTGATTGTCATTGTCTCATGACTAATATAGGTCTGATAAGTTTTAATATTTCTGATTGGTTTCTGTTATACACAGAGAGCTGGAGGCTATTTTAACTTGTGGGTTTGTACCACTGCCTCATGGTTGCATCTCTGTATAAAAGCAATAATCCAGAAAATTCTTCTTCACGTCAAAGGTATTATTTAGAAGTAGATTCCATCTAAAAGTGTTTTCTTGTTATTTGTCCCTTCATTTTCTTTGGATATTAGCTAGTCCATTAAATATATAATACTTACAGGCTTTAAATAGTGATGCCATTTTGTGAATTTTATTTAATGGCTGTTTCAGACTATGTTTCTTCAATGCATAGAAATCTTCCATTCCCACAAGCAGAATCAACAGAAAAGGAAGACATTTCTTTTCAAGGTTTGAGAGCTTTGTTTCACAAATACACGGTATGTGGCCAGGAAACTAAAGTCAAAGAAATATGAAAAAAATTGTTATATGGCATGCAGCAAAAGATTTCAACAGTTGTTCTGAAAAGCAAAATAACCAAATATGACTCTCACCTACAAACAAGGATGCTGCTGTAACTTTCACAGAAGATGCAATTGACTCTTGACTCTTCTTGCAACATGTGAAGGTTTTATACATTTTTTCCCCTGTTTTCAGGTAGCTATTACATTCTCCATCTGGTGCTGTTTACATCTAATATGCAAAAATAACTAGATATTATGGGATGCTTGAGATTTTATACATGTAAAAGATCTTTGAATCCTGGCTAGAAGAATGCCTTCATGGGAAGGTTTACTCTAGCGGGCATGTTTCAAAGTGAGAGAAGAAAAAAAAATCCTAGATATATAGCCTTGGAAAAATTTACTTATTCCTTTAGGGGGGAAAAAAAACAAAAAACAAACACAGGAAGAGAAAAAGAAAACAAGAAAGGGATGTTAATAGGTAAAGGTACTTCATACAGACACCTACATCAATTCCCAATGTATGAAACCATTCTAGTATTCTCCTTTGTACAAGTAATTTCACAGACATCAGTAGAGTTAGTCACTCAAATTATTTTCATGAAGAGGCTTTAACTATAAGCACCTTACACTTAGAGTCTGGTGAGTCTAGGTCTCCTGAGGACTTTTAGACAGATTTACAACAGAGAGAAGGTTGTGTGTGTTGACTTGCTGGGAAAAAAAAATAATTATATTGCTGCATAAACATTAATAAAAATATGATCAACTGCAGCCCTAGATCTATGCCATGTGGAGAATTTCTAGGTTGCAGTATCACAAGAAAAAGAGTAGTGGTATCTAAATTTAGGGATGTCTGCTATTTCCTATCATAGAATTGTACATTCAAGGCTCATACTATAGCTGAACTCCCAGAGTTCAAGATGAAATTTCCTTTATTTAGGCTAAAATAAATAAATAAATAAAAATCAGACTAGTTTAAGATTAAGAATGTTATTTCTTACAACTCTTTTTTTTAAAAAAAATAATTACTTTATTAAGAAATTTTATATCCCTCATGATTTTGAAGAAGGAATAGAAATACAGTCCTGTGTATAGACTTCTTAAAGGGAAGAAATTATCTGTATGCTGTTAAGTGCTTCAGGGTTTGGTCTATGGGACTTTCCTGGCAAGTGCCAAGCTGGAAGAGCATGTCCTCCTCTTCCTATAGGAATTCAGGCAGCAGGGAGAAGGAAGGGTAACCCAGGAAAGTTCATGTCAGGAAGTAAGACACTCATTAAGCACAAATAAACCGGGTCTAGGAGACAGAAAAAGCCCACCTTGACCAGATGAAGGGATAATGTAAAGGATAGAGATTGAAATGCAGAGCAGGAAAAAGTGAGGGGGCACCTATGTTAGCTTTTTAGTTCAGAGTGCTCTCCTACCTCTGCAAATTGCTGTGTTTCTGTTTCCATCAGAGAGCAGTCTCTGGGCATTCAAACTGGGCTCCTTTCAGATGAAGTTAAACTGAGAGGAGTGCTCCAGCTGATCACCACAGGACCAGACTAGAACTTGCTCAAAGCAAAATCTCCTAAAATGTGTACAGAGTGGATGTCAACCACCAGCTGCACACCAACCGCTGTCCTCCGCAGATTTGTTCCTCTGGGCTGTACTCATTTGCTAATGTCAGCATAGTCCAAGAGACCATGACTTCTTGGGATACAGGACTGGGAGAAAACCCAAGGTCTGCAGGCTGGGGCTTTGCTGACTAAGAAACCTGGAAGGGGAATGCCTGGTGAAGCATCAAAATAACAACACAGAGGCTTGATCCCTCTTCAGCCAGTGGAAAAGAATAAAATATAGTAGAGTAACTAGAGTGAAAGGAAAGAGCTGGTGACCTAGCAGAAAGGCGAAGAGAGAACTGGAGGGGAAAGCTGAAACTGAAGAGAACTCACAGACATTGTAGCTTGAAACTGTGCATATGCTTTATGTCATAATAAGCATTTTATCAAACATTTGCTTTGATGCCAAAGCAAAATAATGTCTCTCTCCAAAAAGTCTTGCCCTATAATGGGATCTGTTTAAAATATTTTTGAAATAATGCTGAAAATGCTTGAAGTTTCTCTGCTACCAAATTAAAGCTTAGGGAGTTAGACTCATAGCCTATTAAAATTGTGTTTAACATGCACATTTTAACACAGATGTTCCAATAAAATGAGTTTCCGTGTAATTATCTAATGACTTGCTATGTCAGTCATGATAGGTCCCAGGTTTGTGACTTGCTCCTGAGAGTTAAACAGAAAATAAATATACCAGTTCTTACCTGCTGCCCTTCCAATTTGACCTGAAAGCAGTAAACAGTCTCACGGATGTATCCGATTCAGTTTGCACTGTTGAGAAAGTAAATCCTACAAGAGAGAAAACTAGGCAAAAAAATGTGCTAATTTCTTTTCATTCAGTCAATGTTCTTCCATGTTGGATGAGAATATACCGTGCCATATTTTCAACTTAACCGTGTTCTTCAGTTTCTCTGCTCCCAAATATTTTCATCCAAAGGGGTAAAAATGGTTACAAATCTGCAGATGTTGGAATTTCATCCCTGAACATTACTTGATTGAGCAATGGAATAATGGGATACTTCCCTCACATCATATCTCAGTATGAACGAATGCCTCCAAGGAAACCAAAAAGCATATAAGCATTGCTTGAAAAGAATTAAAGCAAGTCAGATAGCACCCGGCCAGAGATACACAAGAAGAGGAGATGCCGCATCAAGAAAATTGGGAGGACGGCAGTGTTGGAGAGATTTAGCCCAACCAGTAGACAAGCTAAAGGTTTCAGGAAGCTGCATAGAGATAAACTAAGACTGAAGAGTAGATTGTTCTGTCTTCAGCATCCAGTCATGTGCACCAGATGCTGGAAAACTACTTTGGCCATCACCTTCACTCGTGATGCCAGGAGAACCCTAACTCAGGCGATGACTTCCTGCAAAAAGGCAGAGCTCAGCCTGTCTGGCCCCAGTAGACCATGACTGTATCCCAGACTGTGGAGGGACCTGATAGCTGCTTAACTGACAGATGGAGCAGGGGGTTTTGGCATACATCAGGACCACAAGAAGTAACACCCCCATGGTTTATTGTTTTACGACAGCTCCATCCGTCACATCCCATCAGTCTGTTACTGCCTAGAGGTGCCAATGCAACTAAGGCAGTGAAAAAGAATGCCATGTTACCTAAGTTTCTGCTGGTAGTAGCACAGAGGCTCTTTCCTCACAGTGAGAAAAGATTTCTGTACGTAATCAAGGTATTTTCTGAAAACTTTCTAAAAATCAAGAGTTCTGCTTACAAGAGCAAGTGAATTCACACACTGTTCCCGTGACCAGTCCTTACAGACTCCCAAATCAGCAGATTTACAGCAAGGACCGGGAAACAATTTGTGTATCCAGATTTCTTTTCAAAACTTTTTTCACGTACTTTCACGCCAGCAATCAGGGACTTGTTTTCACTCCCTCCCCTTTTCCCATACAAATATGGCTCTGCACCTTGCTGTCTCTGCTGTTGTTGCTCGAGACCTTGCGCACTGTTCAGTTGCGTGCCTAGAGCAAGTTTAAGAGTAAGAGCCATTGTTTTTCCTGAACAGCAGTCAGTAAGGCTCTTCTCCTCTGAGGAGAGATTCGTGATGGTAGACTCTCACTGTAGGATGTCTACAGTTGTCTCTCTAAATTGAAACTTGGGCTTAATTACTACTGTGTTGCAATATTGTAACATCTAAAAAGAAATAACAGCTAAAGTATTGTAACAAGCAAAAAGAAGAATAAGTGGAAACTTACTAAAAATATGAAGGTAATATTTATGTGACTCATCATCCAAAAATTGTACAAATACTGTGCCCACAGAACCTTAGCAAAATTAAGAAGAAAAAAAAATTGCATTTGTTTATCAAACAGTTTAGAGTTATCCAGTTACTGGGATTTTTTAGCTTTTCATAAAGAGCACATTATAAAGGAGAGCTCATTGTCATTGTGCTGTTGCAACATTCGCACTAATAGGGCTGTTCATCTTTTCAAAGAGCTGCTTCTTTGGAGGAAGCTACAGTAAATTGTTTAGGGAATTCACCATTCAGTGGTTCCCTCAAGTGCTGCATCCATCTTTCACTGATTAATAATGAAGCATTAATGAAAATGTTTCTGTGTCTCCATGCTCCCACCAATTAAATGTGGTGCAGAAAAAAATACAGCCTTTGGAAATTGTTATTTGTCTCACTTGCCAGACAAGCAGCAGAGAGAGTAATTCTTTACTGGGAATATTGGTAAAACAAGACCTGCATTTAGGGGATTCAGACTGGTAAAGATGGATTCTTAAGCTGACATTTAAGAATCACTGACTCTCAAATACCACATTAGCAATCAAAAAATCAACAGTCTTTAGAAGAAATATAATTAGCTCAGCATGCTCTGCTTGAAACCAGTACTGTAGCTATCAGCTGCACCAAATGCCAGAAGAGGAGAAATGGAGAATTTGTTTTCCGTAGAAATACATCATATTTTACTTTATTAAAGGCATAAGAGCTTGAGACATTAATATTTCTGAGAAACTGCTGGAGCTAGCTTAGATCAGGGTGGATTTTTCTCCATTAACTGAGCGAATTCTGGGAAAACAATCTGTCTTTCTTTTGCTTGGTCTGTACTAAACACATTGCCATGACATCGTGCGAGACATCCATGCAGGATGTGTGGTAGGTTATTAATATGTTTTCATTTCATTTATGTACAGAAGTTACTGAGATTGTGTTTTACATGTAATTGCATTATGCATTATCTGAATTGACCTTCTTATTCCAGAATTAAGTGTGGAGGATGTCCAGCAAACAGACCACAAAAGCCAGTACTTCTGGACACAGATGGTAAAGTTTACATGTAGAGAGAGAGAGGGGAGTAATTGGATTAAAGGTAGTAAATATTTATTCAAATCCAGTCAACATTGGTAGTGCTTTAATTTGGCAGTTGCTTTGAAACTTATTTGAGTATGTGGTGGTCTCAGATCACTGCAGAGTTGAAAGCTGCCACCCTTCCTAGATTTCTTAGCAAAGACAACATGGATTAAATCCTAAATGTGTTTGGGAATTGAACTATATTGTATGCTCAAAGCTGATTGCTCCAGTATATAATGTAGGACAACAATTAGCTTCTACTGTACCTCTTCTCCAAGTGAAAAGGGGCCTTAAGTTCTTCACTGTCTATCACTTTAGCACTTTTCACAAGTATCTTTAGTGCATTTGAATTTGTAGAGAGAGCTGGAGCATGAAATCACACTTCCTTAATTTGCTCAGTGCCAACACCACACTTTTCTCAGTACAGAATAAAAGGCAGTGACACCCTTCATGCCCTTGGACCTCCCCACCACTAAAGGCTCTGTCCCTGCAAAATCAAAAGTTGCAGTTACCCAGGGGAAGCAAGTCACCGATCAATTGCTGAAAAGGACCTGCTTTGGCCAACAAGCGCTTAACCCCACTGATGAGAAGTCTGTTGATAAGAAATTTATAGGACCAGAAACTGACAAAGAGTTTTCTAGAACAGGCAAGAAGAAATTTGAAAAGTACTGAGTTGGAGAACAGTGATAGAAAAGGAAATGTGCATTTTAGGAGGAGGAGGGCAAGGGACAAAAGTTACAGGGTCCTGATGCTCTTAGACTGTGAGCCAGTGTTCCTAGATGCCATAGTCAGATAAACAGCAGTGCATTAGTTTTAAAACACTGCTCTGAAATGTCACCTTCATCTCCATTGATCTCTATTACCAAACAGGTCCTTCACTGTCACTTGTGACAAAAGGCATTAGTCAATGAAAAGCTCTAAATAAACTTGAGGAAGACAAGCAAGCTCTTCTCTCGTAGCTGCACACAATAACATTTTAAAAAAGCCTAAGAAAGTAGGGCACTGAAAAAAAACATCTAGTACTGAAACTAAAAATTGAAATATTCTATCCTAAACCTGTCAGGCTTATCAAAAATATTTGATGGTGGCATTGGGGTTTTTTGTCCTCTAGAAAGGTTTTTTTTTTTGTCTGGATGAGGAAATAGCCTAGTCAAACATTTTTAACAGATTTACTTTAATTTGCACCGGGGTAAACTAGTGCCCACAAACCTACCGCAAGGCTGAAATTTAACCAAGATGTCCCAAGGCTGAAATTACATTTGAACCACTGAACCATCTTCAGTGAAACACCAGGAAAGAATTGCTAGCTGGAAGACTGCGACCACACAGGCTACTTCAGCAGCCATTTCAGAGTACGCAGACTCTGTCGCCTCTTACAGAAACACTTGAGCACCGCATGCCCTGGCATCTCTTCCTGCTGCATGGCAAGGTATTCACCTAGTATGTAACCAGAATGATCTGTTCTTCTATATACTTATGGGCATACTCTGGTTGACATTTTGGGATAAGCAGCTCTCTGGTGTATGCCTCAAACTGTATGTGCTCTCCCATTTCAAACCGAAGCATGCATCTGTTGTTTTTGTACAACAGACAAAACTTGTATTTTGAGTGAGACTAGGTCAAAGGCTTGCTCACAAATCACACCCTGGAGCTCTGAGTTTGGGAAATTTATCATTAATATTTAAGCACAGCAGCTGATGGGGAGGAGAGGGCATTGTTTAAATTTACCCCTTGGGTGTTTGCAAGGTTAATGCTCCATTTTCCTGCCCCAATAGTCTATTGCAATATCTGTTCTCTGAGCAACAGACTTTTTGTTCTTGAGATATGCAATGTTGCTGCATGTACTTGGTGTTCATTCCAAAAAACAAGTCAGTAAAACCAAGGCGAGTCAGTTGTGGTGTACAAGCACATTTCACCATCTGCCTGCAGTCAGCCTCTCCCAGGTTACGTTCCTCCGACCACGTTAGCTGTGGAGGATTACCAGCCTGCCATTGTGCAGACCACACTACCGTTTTGGGGGCATACAGAATAAAAACTTGGTCTTAACAGAACTGTTGCCTACTGAGGAGTAAACCAGAGGGGTTAGGTAACAATTTGGAAAGCTGGTTGCAGGGATTCCTATGATCAGTTTGAACAGGCACAGCTATATCGGAAAAAAAAAAACCCAGTGTTGGAGACATTCTTGTCCTCACTTCGTGTGATGAGCTGAGAGCAGTGGCACTGCTGTATCCATGAACTGCCACCGCATCCGTTTGTTAGAGCTTGGGTATTTCAGAAGGTGTCACCAAAGAGGACTCTCCAGGGAAATGTTGTTTCTCTGTTCTTCCCTTAAATCTTAAACTGAAGGCAAAGGTGGCTGTAAGTCCCCCTGTTTGTTGCCCACTCAGAGAGGCATCTCCACAGCATTGAAGGCTGAGGCACTGTTCAAAGCTATCCTTTCTGTAATACAGCTCCAAGACCGCTTTTCTCTGATGACACATCCTTCATAGCAGAAGAAAACGAATGGAGGCAAGAAGAAGACATTATGAGGGAGGGTGTGCATGTACTGGCTCCACATCACCCAGTACAATGCAAAAGGAGAGCTTTGGGCTCCCTGCGGGCCACCCAAAGTCGCTGCCCTACAGCTTTTCATAGTTATCTCCTGTGGTCTTATAGTCTCCAGCATAGATGCTGAAGAACAGCTTCTGACCCTTGTTTTCCACAAATATTGCAGTGGAGAATTAGCTGAATTTAATTACAGTTATCATGAAATAGCAAGCATTAATCAGATGCCAGTAGCAGCTGTATTTTGCTCTTTTGAAAGGAAGAAACTATTTAAAAACTATTTCATTAAAAGCAGAAAACTATTTTTAAAACAAAGGAAAAAGCATTCTATTTATAGAGTGGCATCATCCCAGTGCACACAAACAGCTCAAAATAATAATAAAAAGGTCCTCTTAATAGGATGCTGTTGTAGGAAGAGCCTCTTACAGGAACAAAATCTAGAGAAACATTTAGCTGGACTATGCACTGGATCTAAAAGTCAGAGAGAGAACAACATAAAATATAACAATTTTCTCATCTCTTCTATTTAGGCTGCTGACTCGTACATTCTGTAGAGATGCCCATCTAATTACAGAATCACGAAGTTCTTTAAATGTGCATAAATTGCTCTAATTCACACATCAGTTCCTTCTTTGCACTGCAAGAATCATGTCAGTGCAATAAGGATCAAGCCCTTTACAGACAAAAAGCAGTTTGCTTTTGAGATCCTCTGCTCATTAGCTTTCCATTTTCCCTCCTCCTCACCCAACGTGGGATCCATCTGGTATCAGATGTAAAAGCACAGAAGCGCTGTGGGAGGCTCCCACCCGCAGACCCCTGAGGACAGTGGGCAGGACAACGTGTCTCAACGGTGTTTAAGGGGAATGGCTGCAGACTATCGCGCTCGGCACGGCTTGTGGCCTGTCTCCTGCCAGAGTTTCAGGGCTCTGCACCAGTCGGATTCTCCTGTAAGGTTTTTGTGTGCCTAAAACTACAAATGTATATAACCATTGAAGTAGTTCTGATTCAGGCACTCAAAATTAAGACAACACAAACTACACAGCAGGTGGAAGATCAGTTATTCATTGTTATTCACATGAATTATGATTTAGATCCCATTTTTACCTTTCTAGAAGCTGATGATCTCATCTTTTATAAGCACCCCTTCTAAGCTGAAGATGCAGTTGTTATTATACAACTATTGCTACTTATGATTAGACTATGCACCAGATACTGCGGCAATTTCATAAGGCTGTGTAACACCAGTTACATGCAATCACCTGGATAACTACATCACAGGCAGTGGGGAACATGTTTACTGTACAGATATACATCATCATAACTGGGAATAGTAAGTGCACCTCACTCATAATACAAATACTATCAAGCACGTAAGCCCCCAAGACTTCTCATCCTACATACACGAGACAGCCTCATAGGTCTACTCGTCCATAGGCTGATGGGATGGACCATGCGACTTGCAGAAGCATTTTAACAACTAGTTTATTTTCCTCAAAGTTGAAGTATACTATAAAACGTGTCAAGGCAGGGTTGCAGTGCTTTATGGACATGCAATTTGGGGCATGAGGCCAAGGTAAGATACAGCTTTGCATAACTCTTAAGTTGTAAAACAGTTTACACAGATTGCTTTTTTAACACTGGTACTTTTAACTCTCCTCCTGCCTTTGAAACCACTTCTGCTGCTTTCTCAGGCTTCTCAGGAGAAGCACCCAAGTTGTAACATATTTCATAAGCGCAGAGATATTAAAATGTGAAGCATCAAGTCTCTTCCTATCCCAGATGAAGAATCTTCCTGTGATTCTTCACTACAGTGACACAGAAAGAGGAAAACTTATCATCAATGTCAGGCAAATAACTCAGAGTAACATAAGCAACATAAGCAATATAAACTCCTTTCTCCCTCCTCACCCCCCC
>NW_009621520.1:14127-22010 GCF_000690535.1 Cariama cristata | reverse complement strand
CCCCCCCCCAAGTTAAAAGTTAAAGTTAAAATCATCCATTAGGAGATCATCTAATATATTTCTTCCTCCAGGCCACATACTTGCATGAATAGTTTTCAGTTTCTAGCTCCTGACACACTGCAGTGAGCACTTTGCACTGGTTATTTCCTCCTTTTTTTGACAAATGATCTCACCTCTTAAAGGTAAGTTTGAGGCACAGTCCTCCTAAAATCCAGTTGTTAGTTCCATACATACTTCCTAAAGAATCCTAAACACCACAAACACTTGCCCAGGACACACGTGAGTTTGGCAAGTAACAGAAAGCACGTGCAACAAAACATACATAAATTTAGAGACAACGCACCCCTTGGCATCACTGTGCCAGGGAACCTGCCTGCATTGAGTCGCTTTCACATAGGGAGAGGAAAGGGGACATTATATACCTCTGGCTTCAAAGACAAGAAGAAAAGGGTGTACATATATATATATATATATATACACACACACACACTGACTGCCTCCTCCACGCTGCATCCCCTTTCTCTTTGTCACAAGCCGCCCCATGCCTGCCTTCATTGCCATCACAGCAGAGTCTTGATCCAGAGCCCAGGTCCAAAGTCTTCAGAGCCTGAAAAGTTTAGGCAAGTGTAATGGTGAGGGGGAGATGCTAAACAAGAACTACCCAAAAATACACCTGCCTTCTGATACAAGTCCCACTGCCTCCTGTTTTTCTTGGATGACTCCCCATGCATATTCTCACAAGCAAAGCCTTATTTAGCAATAACATAAATCACAATTGTCACTGCAGAAAAAACAAAATGGCTGATTATCTTTAAAGTAACCCCTTTGAATTCTAAAAATAGTATCTAGGTCTTTGAGACTTTAATTTTGAAATGTCCTGTTGTAGATAAACAGAGAGATAGAATAGGTCCTTGAATGAATGAGTGCTGACAGCTTTTAAAAAAAAAAAAAAGTAAAAATCAAGCTTTGGTTTTGGAGCCTGCTGTGCATTGGAAACGTTAACCTACTTTGAGTAAAGTTTGCTAACTGAGCAGCAGAGAAAGCAAGCAGGGCATGCTAAAAGGAGTTGCGTGTAAGTCCTTTCTCGTGCCTTTAGAGCTGTAGGGACTAAACACAAGGAGAAAAACCCAACTGAAAATCTGGCTGCCATCCAGAAGTTTAAAGTCTTCGAAAGAGCCCTGTGGTGAAAATGAAGCTACTTAACATTTTGATTTTTCCCATCTGTTTGGAAAAAAGGAAAAGACTGGCTTTAATTCTAATTAGTGGCCAAAAATTGAGAAATTGGGGGGGGTTGTGCGATTTTCGGCATTGGTGACTGTAAAAACCTGCCTCAGGTTGTTTGCAGGGGTTCAGATACCAATTTGTCTCTATGATGAGATACCAAAAAATATCACTTATTGAAACATGTAATCCCTGTTAAGAATGGCATTGCCTACATTTACATCTCATTCTGAGGATTATTGACCTTTCATGAGTAGAAAAAGCAATAAATAAGTATGGACCCTGAAACACACTGAACATTTTTATCATGACAAAAGACAAGCAATGCACTGTAAAGTGGAAAACAGCATTTAAGACATCATTTTCCTGGCAAAATTGCTTTCCTTTATGGATTATTTTTTTACAACTCTGCAATAAATGCTTCAAAAAAGGACTTTCCAATTGAGTATAAAGAAAACTTATATCCCTCTTTAACACAACTCCATTGACTTTTCACTTGTAGTTTGCCTCTTTGTGCTAATTATCATATGCCCTCTATTATAGGAATAGATCTTTGCAGGGGATGCAATTAAAGATGTAAAAGATACTTCCACCCCAGTTTCCTTTTTTCTTCCTGGACTTTCTAAGTTTCTGGCATTTGATTTTTAAGAAAGCTTTTAAGTCTGAATGCGTGGCACCATATTTTACAGAGCAGGAGTCTCTATCTTATCCCAAATAACAGCTGATGAATTTCAAAGGCTTCTTTCTGGATAAACATCTAAAACTCTGGATAGTTATCAGGCTCACCCAGCCTCCGTTTCTCTGGGAAGCAGAGGGCTGTGTGTATGGATACAGATTGTATCGCAAGCTGTCCAGTAGTTGAATCTCAGGCTGCTGATTTTAGACAGGTCAGAATTCATGTAAGGAAAGACACGCTCTTTTGATATTTCTATTTCAGAAAATTGAGATGTTCGCCAAACCAGAGAACACAGCACACTTCTTGGCTTTCACCAAACAGCTCTGAAGCCCTTGAAAGGCTTGCTTTGTGTTTGCAGCAGTAGTCAGATATAAATACTCATTACTTTTTATTTAACCCACTTTATTTAACCCACTTTTTAGTTAACCCGCTCAACTGAAAGCAAGCATAAGTGTACTGCACTAAAGCTTTGTCTCTGCTCAAAGCCTACTAGAAGATGACATTTCTATTTGGTGCATATAGAATTTAAAGAAGTGCAGTGATGAAAAAAAACAAAACAAAACTGCAGCTTCTTCATAAAACTGTCCTCAGCATTTTAGACTAAGCTTAAAGAAGGAATACATTAAGAGGTGAGGAGGAATGATAGACCAGAAATGATGGAAAGACTTCGAAAATTATTCTGAAGTTCATGGAGGAAAAAGATCAGTGTTACAAACTATGCCATTGCCTGGAGAGTGGCTGAAATAAATGAAAAGGGAGCAGTCTAAAGCCATGCACAAAGCACTATAGCAGTGCAGACACTGAGCTCTGCATCACTTTCCCAAAAGTCCCCACTTGTCTATGCCCGAGTACATGCATTTACTTAGTGCTATCACACAAAGTCCTTGGTAGGATTTTACCATCTACGGGAGGGGGCTTTTTCTTTTTCTTTCTGTTTTTTCTTTTTTTTTTTTTTTTTTTTTTTTTTTTTTTTTCCTGCCTCTAACATCTGTGGACTTCAAATCTCAAATACCTTGGGGCTTCTTTAGGAACTAAACAAAATGCACATTGGGTACCAGCTGCCTCTGCTCTACAGTATACAGTTCGCAATGTTTGATGACTCCAGCTAGGCTAATCCCAGCAGAATCTACCAGATTTTCTGGTACTCCTTAACAAGAACATTACTAACAGGATCACTGAGAGGTAAATGACCTGAGCACAACACACAGAGAATATACTTTATCTTGTTCACGACACTCAAATTATTAACTTAAATCTGTCCCTCATTTAGTGCTACCTCCTGTGGAACCTGTGTCAATATCACTTTTTTACACAGGCTGTCATGAGCCTCAAGACAATCCCAAGTTTCTTCTGAGTGAATAATTGAGTCCTATTTTCCTGCTTATCAAGTGACTTAGATACCAGAAGTATTTTCAGATCATCTACTGGAAAGGTGTTTTTTCGGAGAGGGGCTTGCACACTGCTTTGCACAGGACTCAGTAAAAAATTCCCCTACTCACTCACTGCAATGACTAGATGTTTGACAGTTAGAGAGAAATGTTGTTTAGAGAGACCAAAAAATCCTAATGAATGCTGAATGAGTAATACTGTGGCGAATTTAGCAAAAATGCCTTATAACCAGTGTAAAAAACAAAAGAGAATAATGGGGTTTGCAAAATGACTTGTCCAATAATACGGGGAATTAGTCAAAGAAGAGAGTCAGACTTTCCTTGGGAACTAACTTTAATTCCATTTAAAGTTTCCATCTTTAATTGCTACCTCAGGGGTAAATGTTGCTCTGACTCTTGGGAGAGCACTGCAGGCACCAAAAGCAGATCTGAACAGAAATTTCAAACACCTGAGGGTTTCTTTTTTTCTTTCTTCAAAATGGACCTCTCTTTCAAATTCGGAGGTCTTTCTGGGGAAAAAAAATAAATTGATTTGTGGGGATTTTTTAAAAATGAGGGGAGGAGATGGGGAGGTTTTTGATATGTTTAAGGTAAAACTTTGTTTCAAACAACTGAATAGGAAGAGAACAAACAGGGAAACAGGAAGAGATAAGGACAAAAGCTCTGGTTCTGTTAATTTTTTCTGCTAGGATGTAATTATTCTGCTGTATGTGGGAAGAACAATGAGACACAGAGAAACTACACAGATAAAATCTGCAACTTACCTCTGTGCATAGAGAGGATGCTGCAGCGAGACTCACTCAGCAGCAAATAACTCCAGGGTTGCTGCTAGAGGAATGCATTCAGAGGAGCACAGCTGGGGTGGGATGATGTGCAAAGGTGAAGGATGCAAGGCACACAGAGCAGGCACTGGCCGGCAGTACTGGGAGAGGAAATGTTGCTGGAGCAGCCGTAGGAAGGGATCAGATTACCTGGTACTTAACCTCTGTGCAGCAGATGAGGCTTTTTTTCCTTAAATATAATTATTGTTAAACTGTCCAGGTTTGCTTGAAGAGTTGGAAAGGTTCTATACAGACAAATGTGTGTAGAAACAGCTCCACTGCTATACATCTGTTAGTTAGCTGTCATTAAAAAAAAGAAATAAATAAAATCAATCCTCAGAAGTAAACTTCAACAAATGCTTCTGCCACCAAAATCAAAACCACCCCATCCCTGGATAGCTCAATATTTTAGAAAAGTGTTTTCCTCTAGTCTGGTATGAATTACATGGCTTTCGGATAAACTGAGATTAGAGCCATAAACATGCAGAACCACCCAAATCCCTGAGTTTAAAGAGACCACAATATGGGAAGAAAGGGGGCGATCAGACCTCGAGTTCCTCTGTGGTATTTTCCACGGTAGTTTCAGTTTCTATGCAAGTTTATCACCGTAGGGACAAACCAGAAGCTGCTGCCAGCTGGAATTTCCCTAAAGAAGGGTGTTCAGGTCTTGTGGTCAAGATCAGGAGATCAAGATCAGGAGGCCTGCTGCAACACAGGTATGTTCCTCAGAGTTCAGGGGCCAAGGAGGAAGGTGGGCTCTGAGACCCATCTTTCCCGAGAGTATCCACATGATCTCTAACTGATATTTTAAAAGAATACCATTTCTAGAGTCCCCAAGAACAAACTCAAATTCAAATCACACAAAGTTGGGCTCACCCATCAAGAGCATATAGATCTGCAATTTTTCCCTCTTTGGCCTTGAAAACTACTCTGACGCTGCTCAGCCTCCTGAAAATATCTTACTCGTACCAAGCCACGTGCAGAGCCTTCATGCAAGATCAGGATTGGAGCCAACAGTTTCTTTCTAAGCAGCACTCTACCAGAGTTTGCAAACCACTTCAAGATGATATTCTCCTGGTTGGCTTCCAGGGCCCAGAGCAGCAGCAACAAGTAAGAAGTTGCTGCTGTGCTTGCCGAGGATGCACGGTGCAGGCGACAGTAATCATCACTCTTGGGCTGCTTCTAACTACGTGGTGTGGTTTTTTTACATGCATCCCTCCTGCAGAGCTACGAGGTGAAGATCCAAAACACCAAAAAAGGTCTTGTATGGAGATGCAAGACATGGGTTTCCTTCCCCATACTCTTCCTCAGGGCTTGGGGAAAGAGCAAGCTGTAGTGCTGTCTCACTCCCTTTCGTTTTGTACACCAAAAGCAATTTGGGGAAGCCAGAGGACACTGTTAATGAGGGAATCAAGGGAGTTACTTTTATTCTTTATGATCTTTATTTAATGATTTAACTTCAGAGTAATGGAAGATGGGGTAGTTTGGGAAGGTAAATTGTGGCTCAGGAAGACATAAAAAGGAAGAAATATGCTATAGGTATTAAAAAAAACCCAGAATTAGACCAATGAAGAGATGGTACAAGCCAGTTTGGGCTCACTGAAGTGAAATGGGAAAGTAAAAAAAATCCCAAACTTTCCTGATCAAAGTTTTCTTGAATTCAACATATTCTTACTCTTTGAATCCGGGGGTCAGGGGAGAATCCAATTTTTTTAATTGACAGAAAACAGTTCAATTAGAAACAGATAAAAGAATTACCATCTCAAGCAGCATGAAACAGTTTGCAAGTGATGCAAATTCTGGCTCAACCATTGTTTAAAATACCCTTCTAAACTGAAAAAGCTGATCAGGTTTCTTTCCAATCTAACCTTTACTTCTAGGATTCATCTAGACATAGATTTTGTAGTCTTTCCAGTTAAATGAAAACCTATATGAGAAAGATTTTGGAGAAGGATGGGTTGTTGCAAAAATTTCTTGGGTACAGACTGTGATGGACATTGCAGCTCTCCCATTTGTTTTATTGCAGCTTTCCCATTTGTTTTATTGCAGCTTTCCCATTTGTTTTATCCCTTGTGTTCAGGATCAGAACAAACACTCAAAAACACCACCACGGTAGCTTTTAAATACATCAGAAGAAATGTAAGTCTTCTCCTTTCCTAAACATCACACTGGGTTCCTTTGTGCCATTTAACTTTGTCTAAGAAGACAGCAGAAAGCAGAAGCATAATATTTTCAGATGTCTATATGTACAGGTTAAGCTTTTTAGAAGTTGTTTTGATTTCTGATAAAGTGAATAGAGTTTATTTTTGAATATTATTGTTTGAATAATACTGTTCTAATATTATAAAATCAGATTTTTCTAAAAGGCTCAACTGTGTTTTTTTTTTTTTGAACAGAAACGACCTTTAGAAGTTGAAAGTTATGTGTCAAGTTTCAATCTGATCAAACCACCAGTGCTTAAAGGAGGGATCCAAAGCATAACCTAGTTCTTCCAGGAGAATTAGATCAGACTTTAAGTTCAGTAACATAACGGCTAACTAGGTGCATAGAAACAGGAGGTTCACAGGCACGCTCCTCTGCAGCCAGCAGAAGGATAAGGCAGAACACAAGTACCTGAGCTCTCACCGGAGCCCCACCACTCTCTTGCTGCCTATACAACAGGCAATTTCCACCAGCTGTCTGTCACAACAGTTATTTCCTCCTTTGTACACCAGACCAATCCAGCCACACACACACAATTAAGAAAAAAATATCTGCATGACCTTCATAACTACAGAGCCCTGCCCCCTAAACCAGAGACATGGGATTAGGTCCATACATGGAGAAGATCATTACCAATACTCTGCTTAACCCCTATGGCCACATTCCCTCCCAGATCCAGAGAAATCCTTTCCAAATAAATCCGCCCATAACGGGAACTTCCTTGGGTTATTCAGCACAGTTAAACACATAGCATCTTTTCAAATAAAGCAGTCCGCTGTTACAAATATGGTTATATCCAAAGCTGCTCTGATGAACCTCAACTCTTTCTCTCATTTCTCCTCTCCCCCCACCGAGAGGAAATCATCCCAAGTAGTATGGCTCAGTGTGTTTAACCTCATGCACAGAGCATGCAGAAGTGTAAAACAAAAAGGCAGGGGCAGTCTAAAACCTGGGTTTATTGCTTTTGGAGTTCACATTAGGCTAATGACAGCCTGCGGCTTCTGGGTTTCTTTTCCCAAAGGGGACAACAATCGTAACTCATAATATACATCTGCACTCACGATAACAGCTGAAGAGATAAGTAAAATTAGTACTTATTTTACAGACCCTAACACTACTAGATAATGGTTGGCTGTTCAGTTACACAGCCACATTACACAAATGCTTTAGCAAGCAGTATACGTCAAAATCACCTGTATACTATGAATTGCTTTAAATGGACCAGTGTGGAAGCAGACAGATGAAATGAGCCCAAATAAGAGGCCATCTTCTCCAGTATAGAGACGAGAGCATGAAAAAGTCTGTCAGCCTGTAAATAAGTCTATAAAAATGAGTAACAAAAATGCTGACAAATGAAATGAACCTGGTAAATTCATAACCTGAAATTGTTTGAAAGCTGATACAGTCGAAACAGTATAGGTTTTTTTACTGCACAGTTGTATCTACTTACGGCTTTAGAAAAGGCATTGGTTTGTTGTTTTTTTTTTTCCCCAAAAAATTCTCTCAACAGTAGGAAGGCAGAAAATGACCAGCTAGGCTGTCAAGCCCCATTGCAACACATTTATTGATCATCCT
>NW_009621520.1:0-14071 GCF_000690535.1 Cariama cristata | reverse complement strand
TCTGTACAAGTTTCTGAAATGGCTACAGGATGTGTGGGCCAGATCAACAGTCGCCAGGCACTGAAGGAATATTTCTGCTCTTTTTAGACTCCGAGATGAAGGGGGTCTCCACATCTAACACAGTTCACCTTGAACTACACAGGCAAAGCTGCCACTGCATTTCCCAGCCCCATCCAGCTCATCTCCACAGCATCAGTACGATGGTTGGACTTGTCTCTGTCACACATTAGGTTTTTTTGAGTTTTAGCAACAAACCACATGCTGCTCTAGGTATGATCATTAGTGTATGAATAGAATGGGAACATTTGATTTTGTAATTAATCATCTTGTTTACACGTTGATGTAGTGAAATAAACAATGTACTTACTGCTCCATAACAAGTATCACTGAATCATGTTACTGATATGCAATGTTTAATTCACTCTTTTTAAAGGATGTTTGTTTCAAGTCTTTGTACACTGATGACTGTTTATGCTTGAGGATATGAAGGGGACAAATTATGGCAGAATGAGTGCTAGAAATCCACTGAGATAATAATGAATGATAGATTATTATGTGGTTGTGAGGAATTAGTTGAACTCTTCAACTACTTCGAGGCACAGGAGATTTTATTTCTGCACCACGGAAGCAGAGCTCAATTACATTCACCTAAATACAACGACTATTAAGTTTTACTGTACAGAATTTCCCTCGCATTCCTTTTCAGGATGTCAATGAACATGCAGTCCCCTCTGAGTATATCTTCGTACCTAAAATAATTTTTGCAGCAGTGACCAAGCTGAGCTGCAAGTTAATGCACAACCTACTACTCTTGAGCAATCCAGATTTTTCTGAATCTAAAACTGGTTTTACTTCATAAATTACACGGAAGAAAACATTTCTACAATGTAACGTACCATGGAAGTAGATTTAACGCCAGCAGTACTGCTCACGAAAGTTACATCAGTGGTTCTTAGGATCTGAACCCAGGATAGCACAGGAGTTTCATGAGGAAGAGGATGCTCAGCTCTGCCAAGGTCTGCCTGGCTGTGGGTTTTGCAGCTTCTCAAGAGTCACACAAAATCACAGAATCACAGAATAGTTTGGGTTGGAAGGGACCTTTAAGGGTCATCTAGTCTAAGCCTCCTGCCATGAGCAGGGACATTCAACTCGATCAGGTTGCTCAGAGCCCCGTCCAACCTGACCTTGAATGTTCCCAGGGATGGGGCATCTATCACCTCTCTGGGCAATCAGTGCCAGTGTTTCACTACCCTCATCGTAAAAAATATCTTCCTTAGATCTAGTCTGAGCCTGCCCTCTCTTAGTTTAAAACCATTACCCCTTGTTCTATTGCAACAGGCTCTGCTAAAAAGTCTGCCCCCATCTTTCTTGTAAGTCCCCTTTAAGCATTGAAAAACACAATAAGGTCTCCCTAGAGCCTTCTTTTCTCCATGCTATACAACCCCAACTCTTTCAGCCTTTCCTCACAGGAGAGGTGCTCCAGCCCTCTGATCATCTTCGTGGCCTCCTCTGGACTTGCTCCAACAGGTCCGTGTCCTTCTTGTGTTGGGGGCCCCAGAGCTGAAGGCAGTACTGCAGGGGGGGCTCCCACCAGCGCCAAGCAGAGGGGGAGAATCCCCTCTCTCGACCTGCTGGTCACACTGCTTTGGATGCAGCCCAGGGTATGGTTGGCTTTCTGGGCTGCAAGCGGACATTGCTGGGTCATGTCCAGCTTCTCATGCTCCAGTATCCCCAAGTCCTTCTCTGCAGAGCAGCACTCAAAGCAGAGACTTGGCCCTCATCTTCAAAATCGTGAAATATCCAAGCCCTCCAAAATCTGAAACAGGACTGAAAATTTTTAAGCATTTTCAGTTCCATTTCTGGAGCGTATTTCAAGTCTTCTTATAGTCTGCTGCTGTTGATATTGTACAGGTCAGGATCTGCTGCATCAGGATGTCAGAGGGTACTGTGCCCTGACAGCAGGGAAATCCTGCAATTAAAACAGTCAAGGAAGCATAATCAGAAGACATGAAATATCCACATTGTGCTAAATAAATTCATTGTGATGGGGTTTATTACAGTGAATAGCAAATTAATTAATAATAGAGATGCCTGAAATGCAGCAAAGTGTTACTGAGCTAGGAAGCCTTACACTAGAGGGAGTATTTAATGGAAAAACCATGTAATGGTAGAAAGAACTTAGTTACAGGCTACAGTCACGGCTGGTCTCTGACAATAATAAGATTAAGTGTTAGAATCCTACAACTAAGATTTTTTTTTTCTCTCCCAACAGAAAGGTTGGAAAAACGCAGTTTCTCAGCATTTTTTCAGGTGAGGTCGATTGCACCAACAAGAAACCAAGTTTCCATGTCAAGGGGAAGTGTAGGCTCTCGTCCCCACTCGTGCGCAGCAAGCATAAGTAGCAGCAAGCGGCAGTGGCGGAGCTCTCGCAGTGCCCGGCTCAGGCAGTAATGAATGTGGTGTGTCAGTTTTGGGGACTGCACAGTTGACAGCCCCGCCTGCAGCTCTGGCTGCTCCGCAAAGCACAGCGAAGGTCACAGTCAGCGACTTCCCGATTTCAGGTCACTGCCGTGCAGAAAGCCTCCCTCCAGCAGTATATGCATTTCACACCTAGCTGCTCCTTTTGTCAAGCTGTCATATTTAATTAAAATGCTGACAGCCTTTAAGGATCTCTACAGTGTGCAAAAAAATACATAAGATCAACACTTCACACTTCTACCAGCAATTATTCTTTTCGTACAGTAATTTAATTTGCTTCCTCTAGTTCCTGAGATTTCAAAATTATTTTTTCCTTTTGTGGTTCTCCATGAAAGGCAGGATAAGAACCTTCTAATCAGCACCTTGAACTCCATCGCACCAGTCTGTTCTCAGCCAGGACTTTCTCCATCCAAACTCTCCCCCCGTGCTCACAGAGCGTGTGCTTGGGCTGCCGAGATGGGAGCTCTCACTGTGTGCTCTCTCTCTGGCTCCCTGATCTGAGCAGGATTTTTTTTAAACCTGCAAGTTAAACCCTGCACTTGGGGTTAAATTCATAGGAGGTTAAGGCATCTAACTGCCCATGCCTTCAAAAGCCTTATCCCGTTTCTGCAGTATTAATTCAAGTGCTTGGTTACCTGAAGTTGTTCTTTGGGATGTACCACAATGTGATGACACCACTGTGTGTACCCACAGCCAAATACTTTCTCACCTCTTTCTTCCAGGCACTGGGAAACCTCAACAGTATCTGGGAAATTCTCATTATTTTTTTTTTTTAAGACAACAATAAGATGCTATCATCATTGCTAATAATTTACAAGAGCTAGAATTTCTCCCTGCTTTCAAAGGAGGTCTATGAGATACTCATCTTTATCAGCACAGGGATATCAGCACTATAATTTTATCTATGTCTCTTTCTTTCTGCATTAACTTGCTCTGGTACTTTGTTTTTGCCATTTCATGTGTAACTACAGTGTCTAATGACACCTTGTGATATTGGGTCCCAGTTGTACCAGACGCTCTACCGAAGTAGTTCCTATTGCTGTGCACATCTGACAACCTAGACAGACAGACCAGGCAGGCTGAGAGAAGGAAAGCACTAATCCCCAACGTGCCCAGCATAACATGCGAAACCAGAGACAGCATCTGAAACAAGCCTGATCCCCATAAGCTGCAGTAACTATGAGACCATCTACCTCTCTGATCCCTGCATCTTCCCATCCATGTGCAAACTTGTCCAAGATTAGCTTGCTCAGGCTGTGAGCTTGGCTATTCACCAAGGTAAACTTACAGGGGAAAACACATCCCCAAAAACATACGACAAAAGGCCTCTAAATTGGAGACAGTTCAGGCAGAAAACAGTGATGAAACAGGAGTATTCACTCCCAGTGTTCCCCTCCATGAGGCAATCAGTAGGAAATCACTCATTAGACTCTGTCTCCACTTACAGAAGCATAAACATTTGCTACAAAAACACGGACAGCAGCATGAGTGTTTTAGTCCAGACCAGGAGAGCATTTCTGAAGTGCACCCGCGAGCCCCCCCATTACCCACGCATCGCACCGAGGCAAGACCCGATCGAGATGCCATGTCTCGGGAGGCACAGGGGAGCAGTCGCTTCTCTGGACCTGCTGCTCTGCGGCACGTTCAGGGCCAGCCTCCGCGGCCACGGAGCACATCGCGGCCCTATGCTCAGCAACACCTCCAGCCTCCCCCATGCATTTCAGGGAGCCTCTCTGGAGCGGGTCAGTCCCCAGGCTGTAGGAGGAGATAGGATGGGGCAGACCAGGCTGGCCCCCTCCTCCAATTTAATCACCTTCACCTCCAAGGACTCTGATGAGTAACACCTGCAGGCATCCTATTCAGAGCCCTAGCTCCTTCCCCCTGTTTAAAACAAGGTGCAAATAATTTCTAAAGCTGTTCAAGGGACACACTTAAGAATGACCAACAGATTCAAAAATACTACCTTTCAGCAATTCATCTTTATAAAAAATGCTCACAGGAAGTGAATTGGTAGAAAATGGATTTTGCTTTGCAAATGTAATGATTCATATCATGATTATCTGTGCATTCATCCAGTCACAGCAAAAGAACAATGTCATATTACACATCTAACTAAACACAACTAATGAGTATAGATTGATTAAAAATTGAGATACTCAGAGGGTTTTGTTTTTTTTTTTCTTTTTTCCCACCCAGATCCATCTGTATACTTACATAAAAGTAGTAGAAGACACTGAATTGATAAATAAAATTATGATTTTCTACTGATGTCTAAAATAGAAAATCTTTATAAATTACTCAATTTAAATACTCAGCTGAAACAGCTACTTATTCTATAAATACATCTAATATATATACACATATATATTCTGAGACAGTAAAATAAAACTGGCTAGAAGGTCTAAAACTCAGGAGGATTACTTCAAAAATTATTTAAATATATTAATTTAGAACAGAAAATGTTATTTGAGAACTTTAAAAGCGATCTGAAATTCTTTAGTACACACAAAGATTGTTTAAAGCTTCCAGACCCCAGCTGTTGATTTTAAAGGCCATGGTTTTTCGAAGCTGAATGTGCACAACTTTGCACAAAGATATTGATATTCATGAAAGAGAAGCTAACAGGAGGTCATTAATAAGGTCTTGCCTGGGAGCTGAAGGAACACGCTTAAAAGGTTAATAAAGATAAAGGAGACAAAGAAATGAGCTTTAGACCACTCTGCTTGGAAATAACTCCCTATCTGAAATTTTTCAGGGGGCTTGTGCCTGCAAACTGTTGACTCCTGAGTGGGCTACTGAGTCTCAAGACCCACGTGCACTCACAGTCACAAGGACGTGGGATACCTCACCCAGCAGCAGGTCTGCTTAAAGTTGGCTGAGGAAATACACCCAGAGGTAGATTAGTCCCTTGTAAACCCCATTCAGAAGAATCGGAATATGTTTCATTCCTAAAACACAAAATATAGGCCATTCAGCTCTGCAAATGCTCAGATCCAGCTCTCGCTAATGGCTTAAATTAATTGTGTCATAGCTGACGTTCTACATATGTTAGGAATTATGAAAAATGAAGCTGCCGAGCCCTCTGGTGACTTGTCAAGCTCCAGGACACTTGGTGCATGGGCACTGAAATGGGCAGGTTTTCCAGACACCATCTGGGCACCTCTCCACGGCTACTCAGTGGAGGTAGTTCCTACACAAAAGCTGCTCCAGGTTGGGGACATGCAGACTCAAGTTCTACCACTTAGGCAGGAGGCTCAGTGAAGTGTTTCATGTTTACTAGAAAGGATATTATTTTCCAGACCTCCTGTTGTAGACAGCTACAAAGCTGGTGCCTCTCCCGACTGAAGCTGGAAAGTTTGGTTGCTCCTATGGCCAGCTGCAGAACCCAGAGTGGAGGAGCCCAGTGTTGTCTGCTGTGCTTGTCACACCTATTTCCTTCTTTACCCAGGAGGCACCAGGTAATGAAAAGCAGGCTGCTCTCTGTCCTCCCAAATTTCTGGCTGCCATTACAGGACTCGGCTGCCTGATGAGGTGCCAGCGTTGCTGTGAGAATCAGCTGGCGACCAGCACCAGCCTGCATCAGCCAATTCTGCCCTGGTCCTAGGGACGGCATGTCATCTCCACTACACCTACCAGCTGGGCTGCAGTGCCCTGAAGCAGAGATCCCCAACCTTTCCTTGTTGTAAGTAGAGATCTTGAGCAAAGACAGCTCTGCATCTATCATATTTCCTCAAACTGTTCACAGGAGTATTGTTCCAGCAAATAATCAAGAGCTTCATGGGCATCATGTTGGCCAGTACCACTGGCTGGGGACTGGTGGCCAAGAATTAACAAACAATAGATGTTCAAGATTATTTTTTTTTTTGGAGGGGAGAGAAGACCTCCAAGTCATTTCATACACTGTCAGAAATCAGATTTCTGAATGACTCAGTTATTTCCTGTTTGTTGAGGGTTTTTTTTGATTGGTTGTGTTTTTTTTTATTAAAGAGTGTCTTAAAATAGTCAAGGACCTCCTAATACAGAGGAATATACCTTGGCAAGACACAAGTATACGCTCTTAACTATGGTCACCCAAAAAGACACATAAAAAAGAGTTAGTTTCATTCATGCGCTTTTTTTTTCCTTCTTTCTTTTGCTCCTTTCCCTTCAATATACTGATGTTCATTGTTCCCAGAATGATTCAAAGTTATCGAGAATCACAATGATGTGACAGAAGAAATTGAGAGCGATTCTTACCTAGCACGTGTCAGCTTATTGTCAGATGCCTGCTCTTCAGATGCACACATGTACGCACATTGCTTCTATTTCTGTCTAGCTTTGCTTCGTTATCAGCACATCTCAGCACAAGCCTCTCTTTCCCCTGCTATAGTTCCTTCATAAATCTCTCACAGTACAATGAAGTGTCACTGTGTTTATCCAGATCCAGTAAAACAGAAATACATCTCAGCATGCAGAAATGGCTCTTAACTCTTTGCTTGTTTATTAATCTGCTTGAAATGCACAGGGAGAACATGTCGATACTGCTGAGGTTAATGACTGATTGATTCATAGCAAGAGAGAGCCAGCATTTACAGTCAAATGATCCTTAGTAATTGTTGTAATAAAGCCTGCAGATGAGCTCTCACGGTACGTAGTTACGTACAGCAACTCTCTTTAGCACACCTCAGGAGGAGGGCCATCATTCGGGTTTCTCCTGGAGGAGCAGAGGAGGTGTCTCAGTGCACGGCTCATTGTCACCAGCCTAAGCGATCGTTCCTCCCGCGATAAGGGGCAGGGGAAAGCCCGCTGCTCTCCCCAACAGCCCTCTGGTTGTTGAGACTGGTACTTGTACCTTCCGCACTACAAGAGATGATGCTGAGAACTAATGCATGCTCCACTTTCTTTGTGTTTTACAACAGAGATATACAATGAGGTGAAGTGCTGGCTCCACAGAAACAAAACCACTCTTTAGAGCACATTTGTGTCATTAAGAACTAACAGCTCTCACTGTCACCGTTCAGATAACAATGCTGTCCCTTTCAATAAATTAATATTCTAGCTATGTCGTTTGTGTCAGAAAGATGAGATTTGCTGGAGAGATGATTTTTAATCTGCAACTTCAAATGCAATGGAAGACAAGATTATCACAATTCCCACCAGCAAACAACTGGCATCAAATGTGTTGTGTGAGGACTTGCCAGGTACAAGTGAAAGCAGCAGAAGCAGCTTTGCATTTGATAGCTTAAAGTCAACAGGAGGTTACATTCACCAGTGGGACTTTATCTCAAAATGACAGCACCTAAAACCAGGGCTTTTGGTGGCCCCAGCTTTCCTCTGCAGAAATACTCACTGAATCACGTACTGCTTCTACCACAGACTAAGAAAACCTCCTGATCTCTTCCTGTCTTAAAGATCATTACCTTATTTTAGCTGAAATCACAACTCAGAGAGAGATGAGATTCAAAATATCTTTGCAAACTCCAGGAATCTTTTAAGCACTGGGCTGTTAAGTGAAAGGAGAGCAGCTTGGGGTTGCTTTCTATGAAGAAAGTATGTTGTGTTGGCCTGCCCCAGAAAGTGCCATGTTCACTGCTCAATATTCAGGCAATTATGCATGTGATGAAACGTAGAAATTGAGGCACTTGCTTTTCCATCAGCAAACTTTCTTAAGTGCCTTTAGAGCTGATGTGTTTCCAAGAGGGAGTGTGTCACCCTGCCAGCAAGCACATGCTAGCCTCATGAAACATGGTTCACTACAACACCAAGTAGCAGTAACTTTGGGTTATTTGGGTGGGGGAAAACCCTCATACTTTGACTTCTCTTTGTCCTCTGAAAATACTGTGGTTTGCTGGTAGAGGTTTTCAGATTTCCCAAATCTCCAGACTCAGCTGACAGAAGCAGTGAGAATATATGGCTTCAGTGCACCCCCTGTGTTGATCAAAACCACATGTCCATTTTAGACAAGTAACCATGGACTGGTTGACATTTCATTTAGTTTGCCTTACTAGTTCAACGTCAGTTGTCCTGGAGCCACTTTATGTAGTTACTTTCCATCTTTTAAGTTTTGCAAGTTATACTTTTCAATAACAGCATAACTTTTTACACGCAGACTGCATAGAAAATAGCATCATTTTGCATAGTATACATGCAGTATCATCGTGACCTCCATTTACATGAAGTCAGATGCACTGTTCTCCTCAAAAATAGAATATCCCTCAATATATTTATTTGGAAGAGATATCTGTCTCACCTTGTCTTACTTAAATAAGAGTGAACCTGTGACGAAAGAAAGGCCTTAATCCCATTTTAGGCTTTAAGTACAGACATCCTCTCTGCCTCTGAAAACATGACAAGCACCCCCCCCCATGCATTTCTGCGTGAGCCAACCTGGATGCAAAGAGTGAGCAGGATCTGCTGTTTACTTCAAGGACAGAAAAGGGAATGAGATTTGGACTTCATTTAACCTGCGTCCACACACTGTGCTAAAAGAAGATTTGAGCTGTGGCTGAAAAGGAATAATTAGCAACAATTAATTTCTGCTGCAGGTCATTAGCAATTTACAACCTCTGTGAGCAAATGAAAAGAAAACCGTGGTTCATCAAACTCCTAAAATTATCCCTAACCAAGTCTCTAACACTGAGGATGGCAGCTCTTTCTAAAGGGCTGGAAAGCAGTGCAAGAGACCTCCTGTAAAGCAGCGTCTGGTTGTCTCCAGTCCAGCAAATGTAGAGAGCTATGTTCAGATTTCGGTATTGTGGAGGACATTCATCTCACTAGTTCACCAACACCAGCAGATTAGAGTTAGGAAGACTCTGAGAACTTCAAGTTCACACACAGAAAGTGTGACTTTTAGCATCATCAACTGCCTTCCTGGTGGCTCCCTTTTTTCTCATTAAAAATTTTTCAAAGTTAGAAACCGACTCACTACTCAGTAGGACTGTGTTAAAGCCCTCCATATTTAGATCTTTATTTGGGAAAATTAGCCAAAACAAGTGTGTCCGTTTGTTAGGTCCATAGGATATATGACCTCAGCTTTTTTCTATCTGGTATTAGGGACTTGAGAGATTTTTCTCAGACCACAGGAATGGGACAATTGATTAGTATAATTTATTTCCCTGCAAATTCTAACTTCTCCCCTCTTAACAGAGACCTGAATAGTAATAGTAATTTCCTTCACATGTTACTCAGGGAAAACCCCCAAAATAAAAAGATAACTACTGTATATGAGTGAAATAGGTTGCATAATTTGAAATTAAATGTTGCCAGTATGCCAGAAACTACAACAGAGGGCCTTGCCGCATCTCATTTTGCATCAAGCCAAGATTCTCTTCAACCAGGAATTCATTGACTGAAACCCAGAGCAGGTCTTTATTAGCCTTGCCCTCCCTACAAAATAAACAGTCTGCATTTGAAATTGCTCTAAGAAAATTTTTAAGCCTTCCCACAGAAACATGCACGTGTCCACCTGAGTCATACTTGACATATATTACTCATGCTGGTTTCAGGGAAACTATTACTGAGGATCTGTTAAAATGGATGGGTAAAGTTCAATCATCTCCACTATAAACAAGACACTGATTTGTGGTACAAAACCCAGACTGAGATCCAAGGTTTCCATAGTACAGGCTGTCCCCATTCTTCTTGGCAGACATTGTTCCGATTAGACTGAAACCCAGGGCTTTTAACATTTCCTCTGGCTACCAGAAGTAGGTAGGAAAAATATTATCTTTAACTGAAGAACCTCAGATAACTAGTGCTTCCCATCCCCATCTGTGCAGCTTTCTAGAGCCAGTCACGACCTGAGCGGTCTGGGGAGGCCAAGTGCCTCCCATCACACCCCAGGGATGCCACAGCCCAAACCCCACTGGAGACAGTGGAGCCCTGGAGCAGGCACCTGCCTGGGAGCCCTCTCATCGGTCACCTGAGGTGAAACACGCGGGACAGGGACTTCCCTGCTCCCAGGTCCCAGGACCACAGTCTCTCATCAAGATAGTAGGCTATCTCAAAAGCAGGACAAACTAAAAATTACCTCCAATGCATTTAATGATAATTAGTAAAAGTGACAGCAGCAGCTGGAAACAAAGTTCTTAACATCACAAGCTGATATCATCATCACCAGCTGATATTGCTGCAAATGCCTTCAGGTAAATCTGTACACTGTGCATATATATCCAGAGTTTGAAAGACTCTGCTAAATTTAGAGATGTAATCTATTTCAGCTAGGCTCAGGTTTTAGCTTCAGGTAGCACATATTCATTAACACAGATCTCCACCCACGAAATACAACTTGAACTTTTAACTTAAACTTTAATAATTGTAAAATGGCAGAAAGCACATTTTAGATTCTAGACTTCCAGATTAAAACACTGTAATCTCTTTACTCTAGAAACAGTTACTGCACTTCTTTATTATTATTTATGTATTCACATACATTCAGTATCAATATCTATGTGAACTGTTGGTATAATTCATTGTATATGGACATGGTCTGAAATCTGAGACATTTTTGGCTGAATTCCCAGTCTCCTATATGAAATTCTCCAAGACTTCTGGAAAAAAAAATACTTTATTCTATTTCAGGTTTCCTATCTGAAACAAGGATGAGAAAATAATGGAGACGATAATGCCTCTTTAGACATTCTTTGTCTTACAGATTTACATATAATAATAGTAACCTCTTTGAGAATGAAGCATTTTTACAGTATAAATTTGTGCAGAACTAGCAGCCTTGAGGGCCCAAGGATAATATTGTAATGTAAATTATAATTCATTTATATTTAACTGGGAAATTTGTACTATAAATATACCCAGAACAGCAGTCAATGGGAGATCATGCTATGAATCCCCAATTCAGATGTGGATCAGCTAATGTAAGTAGAAATATATGTATTTCCCTAAATACAAGAAAGCAGCAAATCTGTATTGCCTAGGGTTATGATCAGCCAACCCGCTGACCTGCATTGCCAGGCAAGAAAGCTTTCTGTGCAGACTTTTCTTAGGAGGCAGCAGTAACAGGGTTGGTGCAGGACAGGGCTCCCCAGCTCTCTGGGGTCCCAGATCGACCCCCCAGGCACTGCCACCAGCAGCCATGCTCCCAGCTCTCCTCACTTCTCTGCCAAAAATGTACCTGAAGCAGCCCGCTCCACCTGCATTCGCACTTGGGCACAGGTTTTTAAAAGCTGTTTAAGCGCTTAAGTTTCACTAAAATTCCCCTTCAAAATCCAGTCCCTTTGGCAAGAGCGATACTGACCTGCCAGTTGTTTCAGCCCCACCTGACAAAGCACACTCTAGTTTGGGGAGCTTTCTTCCCCCTTTTTTTTTTTTCTCCAACTTTCCAGCCAGTGGCCTCCCCATTTCCTTGCCTGGAGCTAGTGAAAGCAGCCTCAGCAAGCCCACAGCAGCGTCTGAGGATTTTCCATGGGCTGTGAGAACACATTGCCACATCTGTCATTGTTCCTAAGAAGCCTTTGGAGTGCATCCACGCTTTCAGTGGCAGATCTGCTTTATGAATTTTATTTTTTTTTTCCTCAGGGAGAAATAGAAGAATGCAGAATTTGTTAGAAAGACAGAAGCTTCCGGGTACCCTGATCAGCTACAAGGCAGTAAGCACAGACTTACTGACACCATGTGAAATGCTTAGAAAACCAACATCAATGTAATTGCTTTAGGCAAAGTTAGCAGCCAAAACACTTTCTAACTGCTCCTGCCATCCTGTGCCATCCCCGCTCCTCTGCTGATCAGCAGAATCAGTGGTGACATCGGCAGCACTTAAGTACCACAATTAGGAGCTATACCAACTTATTGACAATTTTTACTCTTGATGAGATTTTTATGATGTGCTATTAACATGCACTACACAAGATCAGGCATGGTACTGTTCTCCTTTCAGTATTTTCCATGGAGACTTTATCTTTCCATTTGTATGACTAATTATTAATGTTATATTGGTTCCTAGAGTTACAAATATAATTTGGCAGAGTCTGTAGGCACCTACCAAATATGACAAAGTAGACCACAGTGAAAAAATTATTTTTTATATCTGTGCCAAATTATAGTTACAAAAAATAATATCATATCAAGTATTTTCTATTCTATTATTCTTTTACTTCACATATTTTAAAATATTATTACAAATATTTTCCAATATAAAGTCATACATAACCTGTAAGTCAATACGTTCTTTTAGGAACTAGAGTTTTGAATCTTTCAGAAACTGAAAAACAACTTACTGAAGTCACCACATATTAGCAAAACATTTTACTGTTGTCAAATTTGCATATTTTGCTGAAAAGTTTCATGCAAAAAGTTTCACTCTCAGCCCTTTGCTTCCATGAATTTTCCATTTACAGTCTGTAAGATGTATATCCTACATGGTACCCTCCTACAGAAAGTGTCTGTTAATGGGTCACCACTACAGCTGAGAAAGACAAAATTAAATCTGTCGGAAATTAAATATTTTATTCTTTTTGTTTACCACTGTCTTAGCCTTCTGTGAGCATTTCTATTCTGTGCCCACAAATTCTTCTGAATTTCTTTTCCCAGTTTGTGTCCATTTAACTCTCTTAACGCAAGCATATTTTCTTTCCTCAAATATTACCTCTGCTAACACATCCTAAAGAAATTATTCAAACAGAAATAAGAAATTACGAGCCAAATCTCCAAGGAGGGCTTCAAGCTACAGAGCCCAAGGCAGAGACTTTTGGGCAAAACTTCAGCTTCGAGCTGGGAGGCATGCAGGTGCCTGCAGCGCGGCAGAGACATTGCCCTCCACAGAGGGGACCGGCCCCAGTTTGGCAGGGACAGGTGGAGAAGAAGCGATGGAGCTCACTTTGATCGTGACCGTCACTTTTGCTACATCCTTTCATTAGCCTATAAAAGCATCAATAGCTAAAACATTATCTTTTGTTCTGCCTCGCCTGGCAATTCAGTTTAAATCATCAGAGACCTGTTGGCATTTTTAAGGCTAATGATCCAACGACTTATATGACAGCAGACATTTGAAGTCAGATTGTTCGTATTAATTACTTTATGAAACAACATGACCCAAAATTGATTTTATAGTTTTGAAGTCAGATTGTTTATATTAATTGTTTTATGAATAACATGAAGCAAAATTGATTTTTTAGTGTTGCAGACTGATTTATTCAGCAATGCATGTCATCATCCAGTACCTATATCCTACAGTTAACTGGCACTTTGAAAGTCCTTTCTAAGCCCTTTTTATGATTACAAGTGCTATGTATAAATCAATTCACTTAATTATGATTAAAGATTTCCAAAAAGACCTTCCTGAAATGACTAAATTCATGTAAGTGAGAAGAGAAAGTGCAGCATAAGGAAAAGTTAAACAAGTAGCAATATCAAATATACACTGGGAAAAATAAGATCACATCATTGTAGCTGCCATCCTGTAATAAATAGGGACAATAAAGGATTTCCTTTTGGAGTCTGGCAAAGCAGATGTTCTCTCCATTTATGTTTGTCTTTGCACAACTTGCTTTACAGAGAAGGACTCTTGTCCTAGAGACACAGGGCCCGTTTTGGATCCCTCTCTAACACCCATCGCACTCATAGGTTTTCTTTCCATCATAGAATCATAAAATCATTATGGTTG
>NW_009621519.1:27395-50751 GCF_000690535.1 Cariama cristata | reverse complement strand
GCACTTGGTCTTGTTGAATCCTTCTTGTTCAAAATGATCATAGAAGTGCAAACTTGTTGTAAACAAATCATGTAATGGTATTATGTAGACATTTACCAGTCGAAAAGATGCGGACTGGATGATTTAATAGGATTTCTAGTATCTGGCTTTGTGTAAGTACTTCTCCTTTGATATAAGTATCAAACATTGGACTTAATCATTCACTGGATACAGTGAGTGCCAAACCTGCATAAATTAGGACACAGTCAGGCTCAGTGCTTCTGTATTGTAGAGTCTGACTGTTTTCCAGATGTGACAGTTCTTAGGAAGGGCTTCAGAAGGGCACTTCCTAAAATTGAGCTGTCAACATTATTGTGATAAGGAGGATATTCTTAAATTTTTCTCTTCAATGCCTTGGGATTTTTTTGGAGGAAAGGTGTGTGTATACACATAACCTTGAATATATGTATTGAATTATAAGAAATTGTGCTCTTGCAATTTTTTTGGAGGAAAGGTGTGTGTATACATAACCTTGAATATATGTATTGCATTATAAGAAATTGTGCTCTTGCGCTCAGATCTTCAAACATTCAAGAGAGACATTAGTCAAAGGGTTATGAACTTTAAGCATCAGGACACCTTCAGAAACCTGTTCTTTTTTCCCCACTCATTTATAGCCACCATCCTCTCAGAAGATGCCAGTCTAATTCCCTTAAGAGACATCATCCAGTGGGGGAGAATCAGGTCCCCAACCCAATAATTTCCAAGCTTTTCTGTTCCTTGGGTGTGAGTAGAAGGAAGTGGTGCTTTATGGACAGTATCATCCTTTGGTATCACTACCACCATCATTTGGCATAACTTTACAATTTCCTGTACTGACAAGAAATATCAAGGTGCTGGCAGGTCATACGTTGCCTGTGAACTACTGGTTAGGGTAAGCTGACTCAAACTATGCCCTCTCAACCCAGGCTTTCAAACACTGGAGTTCAGGTTCATGCTGTCTGTGCTAACTGTACATTTTTTCTATAAATTTCTTTGCTGTCTGCAGGATTTGCTTTCTGTTGCAAATGAACACTGGGGGAAGAAACAGCATTTTCTATACATACATCTTTGACTGATGCCACCTTTGGTCCCAAATCTAACTTCTCACCACCCCATCTGCTAATGCAGGAGCAAGACTTTGAGACATTCCTTCACCAGACAGACATATGATGCCTCTTACAGAGGATTAAAGCCTATCTCTGAGAGACAAAAAGGGAATACTTTAATGTTTAATATTAAATCATTCTCCTAACTGGAGCAAAGCTATAAAAACAACAATAAGAACAGACTCCTAGAGGAGCTGAGATTCAGTCTTTATCTGACAGAGGAGAATACACAATTATAAAGCTATCAAGGCTTTAAAACCATAAATATAATTAAGAATAAAGATATGCAGAGAAAAATAGCAAAGTGAACTCTTCACGGCTTTAAAATAACTGGATAGTATTCTGATATGAAGGGAAACACTCTGCCATAATAATAGTATGACCCCACAACTCCCAGTTTGCATACAAGACTATGCAGAATCTCAAGTGTTTCACCTCAGCTGTGTATCATGCTGTCCAGTCAACATCCACATAGGAAGAGACTTTACTAAAATTCACACAGAATTTTACGCACCCATGTTTGCAACAGGGGCCCAAACTTGAGGGTTGAGAAAAGGAATATCTGCAAAGCTGATGTAAGGAGGTAAAGGCAGAAATCCTCTCTCTCAGCAGTCTGATGCACTATTAATAAGTCACGAGGTAAAGCATATTAGTAGGTGAGAAATGCTACTGTGAAAATTATAAAAGCAGTTATATGCAAACAAGACATTCATCTAAAGGTGCACTGTTGCATCAGTTACAAGGACATAAGATACCAGGATAGGAGAAGACCAGCATAAATTAGCTAATGTTGTTCTATTTATTGGGGAGTGTTACCTTCTTTTTTCTCACTCTCTCTTTCTTTTCCTTTTAAAGAATTCTCCTTTAATCCTTTAGTGTACAGGCTTTCTTTGGTTTAAATTCATGTTCTCTTGAGTGCTGGGACACTGATTCAAGTCACTTTTCTCCAGCTATCCCTGTATTCTTTTCACAATTGTGTATCCTGTACTGCAATGCAGTAAAGTCTCAATCTCCTGCTTTGCAATCTTTCCATATCCCTAATGACTGAGCCTTTGTTTTCTGTGTCATTTTCAGGGCCCTGTGCCTTCAGGATTAAATCTAGGAGTTCCTTTCTCTATCAAGTCTCTTATTTGTTCTCCTTTCCTCTCCCCTAATTTAACAGAGGTATCGATACATGCTGTTTGACATTAAATAGCAACATTTTCAGACTTTTTCTTCTCTGTGTTTATTACTTTTAGCATTTTCAGCATCTCTTTCCAGTCTGCTAGCTTCTGTCAGTATCCTACGCCATAACAAATGTTCTTGATCTACAAAAATGTTGTCCTGCTCTCTTTATCCATCGCTTTTACACTCTGTTGGTTCATCACATATCCTTGTTATTGATGTTCTAATTAGTTTGTTCCTTTTCCAACATAGTGATAATTACCTTCTAATTTTCTTTTGGCCATCTTCTGAGCTTTTATATTTCTACTAAAGTTCCCCTCCCTTTTTTTTTTTTTCCAAAACTTTGAAAAAGAATTCTTCAAAATTTTTCTCGATACTCTGTGCACTGGACTTGCGATGTAAACATTTAACAGTAATAATTTCCTTTATAGGCTGCTACAGTCTCATTTAATTGTACCCAGCATTCAGGCTTTCAAGATTTGCTTCTCAGAAGTTCAGACCTTATACCTTTGGCCTTTACTACACAAAACAGATAGACCTGTTTTCTTTGACTTCAAATGGATCTGGATTTGAGCATATTTAATATCATCAGCTATGATGCTTTTGGAGTCTTTTGGAACCATTTAAAGTTTTGCTGGTTTTAAATATAGCAGTTATTTACTTTCAGAGGTGGTGTCCTGCAAATGTTAGATGTGATATTTTCAAATAGCACTGCTATTTCTCAGTAAGGTAAAACACCTATCCCTTTTTAAGGAATAAGTACTTATGCCAGTTGAGGCTAGCTACTTGATGTTGAATACTAAACCTATGTCTCAACATAAGCTAGATTGTTCATGTTGATAATGTAAAAGTTATAACTTTAGGATACAAGCCTCCTATCTGAGGACTTCACAATCCTGGGGTGAGTGTCCTACTCTCAAAACTCAGCAAAGTCAATTAGCTTATCTCCATTACACAGTTTGAATGGGAAGTGAGTAAGGCATAGCTGAGAAGTGTTTTGGATACTGGAGCACATAAGCATAAATTCTTGCCTTTTCCCCACTTTGGTTTAAGCCATCTGTTCAGCTCAACTCAGAAGCTTGGAAAGGAATTAAAAAAGAAGGACCCTTCAGTCAGATAAAGCGCTCAAGTAAGCAGCAAAGTTGAAATGTTTGATTACCTGACCCATAGAAAGATAATTCCATTGATTCCTGAGACTGCTTCTGTGGAAAGCCCTTGCTCTTACTGGCAGAAATTGCAATGGGAAAGGCATCTGTACTATAGTAGTCCGCTAGCTATGCAATTTGGGTCAGAAAAATTGTTTTGGGTTGTACCTGAACATGAATTTGATACCTGTGAAAATGACCTGGTCTAAGATCTTAGTCCTCGTGGGTTTGGGGAGACAAGACCTTGAAGGGTAGGATTTTAGTAGGTCCAAAAGAAAATCTGTATCGAAAGATGTGAAAAGCTCGTCCTTAATTATTCATATGAGGTAATTTTATGGGCTTGCATTTATGTTCTTCAGTTTTTTCACTTCCAGGCTGGTAAGGCATCACACGATACCTATTCATTCTGTATGCAGTAATTTTATAGGCTCCATAAGCATTTTCAAAACTAAATTTTAATATCACAATTATAATCTTGACTGATGCTGCCAGCACAAGTTTATTTTTCTAACTATTTGAAGTTCTCTAGAAGTATTCCTTGATTTATTTTAATAGTCATCTTGGTATACAATAATAGCTATACTAACAGTAATACACTTACCAGGGTTTGTGAATAAAGGTTATTTGAATGACATTTTCACTGAACAAAATTAGAGAGAAATATTTACGCTGTTAGCTTTCCATATGAGACAAACTGATAACAGCTGAATGGGTGGTGTGAGAGTTTGCCACACTCAAAAACTTCAGGGATTCTAGAAAGAAAGCACATTAATATTTTGGGGAAAGAAAATACAATGGAAGGAGACAAAGAATCAAGACGATTTTATGGCAAAGGCTTTCACTTTTGTGATTTGTAGGACAGAATAGCTGGTCTACTTCCCCTTCCTCTTTCACTCTTCAAACAATACTTTTCAAGGAAAGTGCTGGTTCAAAATGGTACCAAATGCACTTTTTCAGTAAAACTCCAACTGACAAGGTTTCAGAAGGGCAACAGCAAGCTGTCAGTAAAAGGATAGGACAATTAGGTGGAAATGCTACTTCATGTCAACTTCTGGTACAACTAATGACATTTTGCACTTAAAAAAGATGCAACTGAATTCTGAGTGACACTGGCTGTGGACACAAACTGGCATAATTCCACAGACTTCAGAAGAGCTGCAGCACCTAAAACCAGCAGGCAATCAGGCAATGGGTCATAAATTGTCCATGAGATTTTTTCATAGCTTTTAAAAAAAAAGGTTATACTGCTTGGACTAATATTTAGTCAAGCTCTGTATGAGGGCAGTATTAGAAATTCAGTTCAGATCTCACTAGCACTCAAACTTAGAGGTTTGACCAGGCTTATGGTTAAGGTGCTTGCATATCAGTTGTGATTTTCCTAGGAAGAGTATTAAGTATAAAATACCAAACAAAGGTTGAGTCTAAAATTGCTGTCTAGAAATCTCCACTGGGCTGTCACTTGAGCTACAGAAACCTAAACTTCAGGGATATCTTACTGTTTGACCTTGAAGCTTTATAGTCACTTTCAACTTGCCTACAACTCCCAAACAGGAAACTGGTTCTAACCAATGGCTGTTTCCCCTTCCCTTGAAAAGCTGGCTGCTGTTGTTCAAGCCACTGTCTTCTTTTCTCAATATACACTAGTTTAATTATTAGCCTATTTAGATAGGTGTGAGCCCTGAGTGGAGGGCTGGGGAGTTATTTCACCTCGGAGTTACAGTACTCATTTGGAAGTCGGTCTGTACTTACCTTCCTCCTCTTTAGAAAACATAACTGAATTTTACATTCTACAGATACTGCATTAAAAAACAGGAGAAATAGGCTGTGGAGCAGGGACCAAATGTAATGAGCACCTTAAACACTGAACTGCCAAGTTATCCATCCTTTCTGACCTTGTGAATTTTGAGCTTTTTTTCTGCACCAAGGTACTGCTGTAAAAGAACAACAACAACATTCTGCACCTCCTGAGCAGCCTTGTGTCTTGCAAGCCTTATGTTTTGGGCACTCATCTGGGAGATAAAAGATTAGGTCTGAAGTTCAGACAAGAGGGAATTGAATCTGTGCTTGCCATTTATAGGGCAAGCATTCTTACCACTTGGCTATTGTACAGAAAAGAAAGGCTCGGTATCTCCTTCTTGAGCTGTGATTTGAAAGGAAAATACAAATACTGCTCAAAGGGACTAGGTCCCTGCTTTCAGCAAGAGGTGCTTGCTAAAGATCTGAAGTCCTCAGAGAGGACTAAGACCCAGAGTAGATTAAAATTCAGTGGTTTAACTTGCTGTTGGGTACCTGTTGATTGACTAAAAGAGGATCCCTGTTCAGCCTGTTGGCGACCTCTGTCCCAGTGGGCAAGAGTTAACCCTCCCTTAGGCTGTACAGAGTACCTGATGAAGGAGGTAGGAGCCCTCTTCCATAAGGTAAGATTCTGGATTCCACTCAGCGGACCAGGAGCTTGGGGGACAGCCACTGCAGCACTGAGCCTTCAGACCCCAGACTGTCACTTCTCATATTCGTGGAAGTATGTTCCAGTGTTGGGACTTTTCTACATTTTTTGTTTGATTTTGTTGTTTGCCCTTTTTTTAAAGACCTTGCAATATAATTGTACATTTATTTTTTCTTTCCTAAGATAATATCATCCAGGTTTTCAAAAGAGCAGATGTGTTCATCTGCTGTAGTTCAGCATATACAAGACGTGCAAAATTTTTGTATAAAAGTCTCAGTATGTCTAGAGATGCAGAAAATAGTATAGGCACCAATGAGACAGAACCAGCCCTTATTCTTAGAAAATCTTACATGGTAAGTTTACTGAAAACCACCTCCACCTCATGAATATTCCAGGAAGCTTTGACCCTTTCAAAATTTCCTGTAGTGATGAAAAATGCCATTTTTCCATGGGCTATTTTGTTTTGATTTATGTGATGCTTAGATGACAGAGAAGCAGAGCAACACATGCAGTATTAACTACTGATGCCATTAACTACTGATGACATAAACAGGCAAATACCTGACTTACTAATTTATTTTTCAACTTTATCTGTTCTAAGGTATCCAAACATATTCAGATGTTCTCAGCACATCTGAAATAGAGCATAAAGATAAAATGAAATAAAAGCTACTGCCTGAAGAGTTGACAAACGTGATACTTCTTCTAACTGCAGGAAAGGTCCACATTATACTATTGGACTGAAAAAGATCTTATTTAGACGTTCATGCAGAATTGACATTTAAAATAAATGTTTGGATTAAGTGAAGAAACTTCATAGCTTAGTATGGCATGAAGGAGACACTATGCATTTGGGATTGGCTGAGATCCATGGTCCCAGACAAAGGAGGAGAAACACTCAGTTTCCCTAGAATCTTGCAATACAAGTATATTGACCAGATGGAACTTATCTTTTGCTTTAAGTCTTCCAAAGAAAAATGCAATGGGAGTTAACAACATGCAAAAATACCTGAACACTCAGTTCAGACATAGGCTTTTGGTACTTTCTACAAAATGCCAGCCAGACTTTGTAATATATAAGCATCAGTTCCAAAAGAACATCAGAAAAGTAAAAGCTTTATATGCTGTTCTGGAGTCCAGGAAAAAATGTGTAGCCTTAGGCATTGTATTTAAATGAGTCTTCCAAGATTCTCATGAATGTTAGCTCAGACACAGTTTATCTACCAGGGGGAAACCAGAGATTCAGTTTCACTGCCAACTTTCTTAATAAACATGAGCCACTGGCATTGTCCAAAATAGAGTAGATAAGCAGAAGTTGCACATCCCACTCATTACTATGCTGTATTAAAGCTTAGCACAGTTGAGAGAACAACATTTCAGAAGTTATTTACAGTGATGTGAACAATTTAATCTATCAACAAATGAGCAATAAATATCCTCATCCAGGAGATTAAAAAAAAAAAAAAAAGGTAGCTTTTACAAAAAAGTCAAACATGCTTTTTTCAAGCCTTGATTATCAAAGAAATGTTAGCGCTTTGGGTGTGTTTAGCAGGGTTATTTATTTGATTTATATTTAAATTAGCTAGTGCTCTGTGTGCATGCTAGGGAAGGACTCTGCTGCTCTTTGATGATGCAATACTCGACTGATATTCCAGCTGACGTGGAGTCCTAAACGAACTTGGATGCAATAGAAATGCTGAAATTTGCTTGGTTTTTACCCTTTTCATAGCACCAATTAACATCATCCTCAGACTGTAGTAACCCAAAGTTAACAGTATTAATTGCAATCTTTTCCTAAAGCAGCATTTTTTACATTAGACACTCAAAACTCAGAGTAGTTATTTTTAATGTAGACTCATAACCTAAAGGTCTTGTTGGGTTCTCCTGCAAAGCGTCTGGTAGAGGTAGCCTGGGTATTTAAACAAGCTGTGAATCTTAGTGGAGATTTGTTACCAGATTCCTCCCCACTTACTTACACCAACAGAAGGGAACCACTACCAGGTCCCCTAGTAAGGGGTAAGCATTTTTGTCAGTGAAGACTGCTGAAAAATCAAAGGCTTAGGCATGTCGTTTGCAGATTGTCTTTTAACTCCCAGGTGTCAGTGAAAACACTTGTGTAATTTGTGGACCTTGTCGTTAGGTCTGTTCTAGCCTGAAGATAACCTTGCTCCTCTCTTGATATCCTAAGTGTAAAACCAAAAGGAGTGCTAGGGCCGAGAGGCACTGCTTACCCTCCAGAGGGTAAATGAGGCCCTTTCCATGACTGAACCACAGCCTGTACTCCCACATTTGGATGTATTTTGGAAGAGACAGGCATATCAAACCTCCCTTTATTAGCTTTGTTTAGCATGACTGCATGTGCAGATACATGTACAAATAAATAACCTGCAAGTAGTTTTCCTCACACAGATCCAGAAACTTAGATTGTAATAAATATCAGTGTTTCAAAAAAATCTGTCATGTGATGCATTAGCTCAGTATTTGTACCTTGCCCAATCAATGACATATGCTACCAACCCTGTAGTGTCCTGTATAGTTTAATGAAGTGTATAGGTGTGAAATTTAGGAGTGCATTTTCAAATATATTGTCTTTTCTCATCCAAGAAAACAGCACTACTTTGATTTATACACTTGTACACATCAAAATAAAACAGCAGTGTTTATTTTTGTGCCCAAAAAGCTGAGTGGGTAGAGTTTCAGGAGGCAGTTATTTAGCAGACCTGAAATATCTTGATGTAATGCTAAGCAAATGATATATTTTGGCAGTAAAAGCATATTGGTGGCTTTGTGAAAATCCTGAAAATAGTAACACAGAATTTTTCTGGTCTTTACTCCTACAGAGCCTCTTAATTTTTCATGTAAAATATATTTGAATTCTTTAAAGTCATCAAACTTTTTTTTTTCTTTCTTTTCTTACAGGGGACTTTAACATGGATCCACTGATCACTGCTAATTCTATTTTTTTTCCTAAATGAGAAAACAAATGACAAAGAGAAATGAGACAAATCTGAAATTTTGTGAAAATTCAATAGGCATTATTATTTTACTATTTCTTAGCTTCATTGGATATCTTTTTGCTCTACCCACTAATCTAACTTTCTTTACATTTTGTTTTTACTTAAATAAACATTAAACATACTTGCCTACAGTAAGCTCTCTTGTTTTATTCTCTTTGCTCTCCTTTCCTGTACAATAAGCCCATTAATTTTTCATATTTTATTTTCTGAGTTTCTCTTTTGTTATTTGATTCTTAATGAATTCTCTCTTAAGCTTACAATATCAATGCTTATTTTTTATGGATGTATTGTACAGGAACATTGTTACTGTGATTTGATTTTTCACCAGAAGACCTTGAAGTTCACTTTATGTAGAAGAAATGACAAAGAATTCCTTGGGAAATAATCCATGAAAAATAAATATAGATAATTCAAGAGAGGGGAGAGAAACCCAAAACCAAAGAACAACAATGGCAGTAAACTGGGAAAATCTCTTTGGAAACTAAAAAACCCATTATAGAAGGCAACCTACATTAAAACAAGCATTCTTAGGGTTTTTTTGTCCTGTTTTATTCCAAGACAAGTTGCTTATTTTTTTTTAAGCCAAAGTTTTAGACTAGTTTTTGTGAAGATCGTGTCAATGAAACTAATTTTCTACATTTATAGTTACACTAGTAAAACAGAAGAGATGTGTACGTCAGCAGAACTACATAGCATCACCATAGTATTTGTTTGTTATATTCATTTAAGAATGACATTAATAAGAAATATAAGGAGCAGTACACATCAAGGCAATGATCTCTACCTGCTTAGGAAACATTAATAAGAGTGCTATTACTGAGACCCAGATGACTAAGATGAAAGTCTATAGTGCTCATTTGGTACCTAGTCTCGCTAATCTCCTCTTTTTCCATGTTTTTCTGTCTGTGCGTGGCAAGGTGGGTATGAAAGAAGAGGCAAAGGTATAGTTTGCCTCCTGGTGACCAGCCAGATATTTTGACGTGAAGATTATATTTTGGGAAATTTTAATGTTGATATACTTTTAAGCTTCTATAATTATTGCAAAATCATAAATATGAGAAACAACAGTAATTCCAGACACTATCTGGCAGAAAGAGTTTCCTAAATAACTATTTACTCATGTTTTATAAATGACATTGCTTTAGTTTATCCCAGTAACAACTCCAGCCTAGGCGATGTGGGTTTGATTTTATATGATCTTGGACACGTTGCTTAACTATTCTTAGCTACTGTACTTTCCCAACTAACTGGGGGATTGTAAAGATGAATTCATTGATTAGGAGCACTAAACAGAGGCTATATAACTGGATTGTAGGCAAATTTATGGGCTATAGTGGTTTTCAGAACAGGTAAATAACATTAAAAGATGTCAGCAGTGTTTCATGGCCTATCAAGACCATGAAATAAATAAACTAAATGAGTGAATGAAGAGTTGGAAAACACTTGAAGAAGGCTAAAGTTTTAAACCAGAGACTTATCTGCTGTTTTATAGGGAGATATGATTAAAGATTTTACAGCACTTGATAAGTCAGTCAGGTTCCTCTCTATTATACTGTCCTCCACTGTCCATCTTCCGTAACTGTGAGTATAACTTGAAAAGCTACTTTATGTTTTCTGAATAATGGGACAGAAGAAACCCATGCTGTAAGCAATTAATATAATGATTTTTCTTTTTTTGTCAGGATCAGCATTTTTTTGGATAGAAGTATGAATAGCCACTTGCCTGATTTTGTAAATCAGTATTTGGTATTTCAAAGATGTTCTGATGGAAACAAACCTTCTATTTCTTTCTTACTAGAAATTAGGAGAGCGTAGATGTTTTCATTTGGCCGCAGCTGTTATTTTAACTGGAATAGATTCACATTCTCCTGACTAGCAGTCTGAGTTCGGGATGCAAACAGATGCGTAAAGCTCAAGAGACAACTCCATTGGAAGTGCTCCATCCCCTTTGTAGCTCTAGCCAGAAATTCGCCCTGGGTCACACTCATACCTTGCTCAGAACGCAAACCAAGCCCAGTCATGCTAGAGCGCATCTGCGCAGTTCATACCCCTTCACCAGCGTGTCACTGAATTTTCTGTTTGCAACGAAATTCCACATGAGAAAAATTTCATTTGGTTTTGAGTATTGGTATGGCAGCCAAATTAAACACTAGCCAATAATTAATGTGGGCAATTTTAACAGTGAAGCAGGAGATAGCTGTGCATCCTTTGAATCGTATTTATATCACACTATTTGTGTTCTTTGTACTCACTCTGAAGAGTCAGGATAAAAAATGAGTAATTTACACAAACCTGCCCTGAAGGAAGAATATTTGAAGAGTCTGTTCCATTCCTTTGTCTCAGCAGTCATTCTTTGTAACTTCTCCTTAATTTATGAGAGTTAATTATAACCATTTCAGTCTAGGTACAGCAGAGACTAGAGTCGGGACTGAGTAAATAAATCTCTTCCTCTAAACTTGGGTTTCTGTTGCATATTTGGTTTTGCTGTCTCCTAAAAAGCCTCTCAAAGTGTGCACTTGTGTTAAATTGCATATAAAGGCCAAGACAGATGCTTTTGTGTAAATGTCTGATTGTTCTGTTTGCACAAGCATGATTTTTCATACTTAATGTGGGTCTTGTTTGTTTGCTCATGAAGGCAACTGAGAGGGGAGAAAGGATGTCCTACAAATTGAAGAATTGTTTGAAACTTGAGAAAGCTGAGCACTAATCTCAGTCTAGCTAAAACTTTCCATGGAACTGGAAGTCACATCAAGGCTTCTGTGCCACAACTGCAGGTTTGTGAGCCTGTTCTTACTCCCCTGTGACTTGCAGGAGTAATTTTTAGCTGATGATTTCCAGCTGCCTTTGCAAACCCTTTGTGCCAACTTGTGCTTTCAGTAAAAGCCTTCCTATGCCATAGTTCTCATTCATACGCATACACACCCACTCTCATTTCAGATTTCTACAGTCATAGAGTCAATGCAGTAAGAAATTATCAAAATTATTCTTCATGCATTGTAAGCACTAATAAAGATGTGCTCCTTTCAGGATCTGCTTTTTGTTAATGCCAGAGAGTATGGAATTTAATGCCTGTGTAGGCTGAGATTTTATATAATTTGCATTCAATTGCTGAAAGTGTTTCTTACCTCTTGGGTAAACATTATCAGGAATATACCATGCTTTTCCTTCAGACAAGGTCATTCACGAGAAATGAACAGAAATGCTGTCAGACCCTGAATCAATGTAACAGTTTTGACTAGTTGTTTTATAACATGCTGCTTTGCCACAAAACAAGACAACTCCTTTGCCAAATAGAAGTGAGTGTAACAGTTGTTACCTTTCAACAACTCTTCATTTCTGATCAAAAGATAAGGAGGTAATTTTTTGAAATCTGTTAATCCAAAAAAGCTTAGCTGCTAATAGTTCCCAGAATCCTTTCTATGTGTATGCCATGTTCAGTTTTTGCAATGATCAAAAGTAACGGAACTCTGCTGATCAAAAATAAGGGAACATGTTATTTTGACACTTTGAGATAAACTTTGTTTTCTGCGCTGATGAGAATTCAGAAATTGTACATCACCCTACAACAATTCAGTAAGTATATTAAAGAATGCAAATCTTCAACCTTGTAAAACATCCACAGGGAGAGAGGACTTTGCATTCTCCTCCAGGAGGAGAATGGGATTTCAAGTGCTATAAATTATGTATGGCTAGATAGTATGTAAGAAAAATATTTAATGTTTACACTTAATGTGAAAAAAATAGAAATGAGAATCTTGCCTCAGGTAAATAGTGGCTCTTGACAGAATAAATTGACTAGTCACAGGCAGAGTTCATGTTTGCCTTTTAATTTTTGGTGGGGAGTGAGATAGATTGGAATAATCACTGAAGAATGACTACATGTTGGCAGAAAAGAGGACTCCTCTTCAGCCATTTCAAGAAGAGCAGTAGGTCTATGCCTGCTGTGGTTAGGATTTGTTCGGTGTTATATAAGCCAAAGACATGCTCAGTAACCACCTCTGCTCACATGTGACTTCATAGTAAGATTTTTCTGCATATATCTATACAACCCTACCACAAATGCTACTCTATACTTACATGGTTACATTCATACACAAGGTTGCAGATATTAAATTAATTTTTAAAAATTCTCACAAAACCATTAGAAATATCTGACAGAAATTGCCTGCATGAAAAAAGGCTGTGACATTGCAGGTATATGAGAAACCAGTCCTGGCCTAACAAAGAGAACTTTGTATTAGTCGATCAAGGTGAATAGCAGCTCCATTTACACAAGATCTCCAGTAGGATACTAACTGTATATTAACCTGTGTAACTTCTGTGGTAAAAGACCAGTTAATTACTTGGTCAAATTTCTGAAGCTAGACTGGCACCAGCTGATACTGGCTTCTGTTCACCTTTGGATTTATTTAGGTGCCTTGAAGGACAGAATAAAGGTCCCTCACAACATGATGATTACTATCATTGGTTTGGTAGTGGACTTTCAGCTTCTAATCACTGGAGGGGTTTCTTCTCTTTTGTTCCAATAGATAGATGGAGCTGACAGAGCACAGAATTTTTTTTTTTCCTATATAGTGGGTTTTTTTTTTCCAGATCAGCAAGTGGAACTGGCAAAATATTTATGTCGGAGCTTTTATTTCTAGGAAACGGCATGTGTGGGCTGACCAGAGCTGTTCATGAAATTACATTCTATTTCATACATCTATTTCTGCAAAATATTTTTTTTAAAAAATTACTTATACCCTCTTCTCTATGTTTGAATCGTCTATCAATTACCTCATTGTGGAAACTCCTCTAAATTAAACTGTCCTCATTACTGCTCTTAGGAATTGCTGTTGTGGATATTTTGCCAACATCCAGCTACACTTACGAGTGACTACAAAGCTGTGTGTAATTTTGCCTCTAGTAGCTCAGCACTGTTGTGTTCCCTCCTGCCTCTGTCCCTCTGCTGTTTCCAATCCTGTAATCACATTCTCTTGATTTTCAGCAGTGTGTGCCTGGAACTATCCTTCTGATCTCGTATGCAGGCACCCTCTCTCTTCCTTTGAATTCCTTGCTGAAACATTTCTTCAGACAATTATTTCTACCCTTTATTTATAATCAGTGATCTCTCCTGAACTGTTGCTTCTTGTCTTGTCTTGTTTTTATCTCATATCAGATTGTAAGATCTTTGAGTAAGGGAGTATGTCTTGCTATGTCTTTGTAAAATGCTTTATAAACTTACAGGGACAGCAATGGTAATTCGTGGTATATTTCCACTCAGATCAAGGAATTACTGCATACATATTCTGGGCAGCACATGTTCCTGTGGGCTAGTGAATTCAGGTTTACCAGGGCACTAGACTATCCTGATAATTAAAATTTGCTGTTGTGATCATTGGAAGTGGTGTGACTTCCTTGCATTAATTCACCGAAGTTCCTCATGACCTAAATAAGTCTGTCAGTGGCGCTGATTCAGCTGGTGCAGGGTGCGCTGGCTTGCTCTCTGATAGTGTGGGCGGCAGAGGGAAGTAGACAAGAGACAAGAGGAGACTACTGCCTCTGCATGATTGTTAAATATGCCTTTTTTTTTTTCCTTTTCTTCATTGTACTTGAAAAATCATTTTTGTCAGATGTTAAGAAAGGCAAGGCTAGCTTTTGCTGTCCATCTCCAGCTCCATGGCAAGGGAATTGCATGGAAGCAACTAGAACTTCCTTCTAAGGCATCATTTTCTTTATGAAAATGCAGAAAGGCCAATTGTTCTCTGGGAATGAAAAGTTGAAGAGATATCCTGCTGTACAGTTTTAATGGCTGTATATGCTATTTGTTTTATGCTATTTATCAGAAATTCAGAGCTCACGCCAAGACATTTCTGTGCCTCACCAGAGTGCATTCAAGTCAGATTTTCACTACAATTCTAAAGAGGGAGGCTAATAAATTACAATAAAACATTATATTGTGCCTCCAAGTTGTCAGTGACTGAATGTTTAAATTGCAGTAACTAGCAAGTGATATTTTTCTTTGTGGAAAACAATGGAATTTTTCTCCCCAGTATTACAGTATGATGTTTATAGCAAATCATGGGATACATTCAGTACTATAAATACAATCTGCTAGGAATACATATTACAGTCCTCATTAAACTTTAAGAACAGCTACAATATTTTCTGCGGAAACAGCACTCTCCCCTATAACCTGTTTCAACTTTTATCCCATCAGCAGAAAGCCAAGTTGAATCTCTTCATAAAATGAAGATACCCATTCCCCTCTCCCTCCCTTGTCACTGTTCTTAGTTTGCTACTCAGAAATGGAGCTGGGTCCCTAATTTAAGAAACTCTGCATATACTACTGATTTCCAAAAGGCTTTGTAAAGTGCAATAGAGACAAGGGTACCTTCTCAGTCACATTTTGTCCCAATAGAAACCCATATCAAGTATTTCATTGCAAACCCATTAGTAGTGATTTGCAATAGTCCAATTTAGAGGTCACTTAAGCATGAAAACAGTGTACAAGAAAATGTATAATGAAACAATATCAGTAATAGCATATTTAAATGAACAATATCAGTAATAGCATATTTTAAATGTTTCATTAAGTCTGAATTGTTATATTGTAGTACTGCTGTGAAATAGCTACTACTTTCTGTAACAAGATTTCTTTTATATATGTGTTATTGAGACTATGCATTTGCACAGAAACCAAAGGATTATAAAAGTCAAAATATTTTTATTAATCATGTGGTTTAGAACATTTGTTTACTGGATGACTTGTTTTATATGTCTTTATATAGTCAATAATCCTAGATTAGATCCAATTAATATAAATTCAGTGCTTTTTTTATGGAGGCAGTGTGAGGTTGAACATTTTGTAGTCTCGCATATTAAATTAAAACAATTAAAATACTTTTTTATTGCTTTCAGAAAACTATTATCACAGCAACATAGATTTTCAGTGTCCTGATTTGAAGGCATGAAATAAACAAAAAATCCATTCTAATGTATCTATTAATTTTATTCTTGCTAAGCAAGGATGTCCAGTTTACTGGTGCTGTGCTTTCAGTATTGCTGAATAGCACCAGGCGAGTGTCACTCCCTGGAGAAAACTCATGAGTGGGACATGGTGAAGACACACTGCTTTCCTTAATGCACACATTGTGGTGGAAGATAAGCAAGTATTGATTTGGGACACTTCTTCCAAAGGCATTATGTAGAGACCTTCAGTTCCTTCCAGCTTTTCTTTAGCTGAAATGAGCTAGTAAGACAGAACCAAGCCCATAGTTGAAACCAGAATCTTATGAAGTACCCTGGGGGGCACTCCCTTGTTTATAGTAATAAACAAGTTACTGGTGTATTAGCTGGATTTAATTGTTGAACAGCGTAAACTGATCTAATTCCATTAATACAGTATAGCTATGTAAGATTCTACTAGCTGAGGATCTGGTCTAGTCTTTCAATCTGCAAATACAATCATACTATTATTGAAGAATACTGCAGTACTGAGACCTGGTTAAAAATTCTGTAGGGTTTTTTGTTTTTTGTTTTGTTTTGTTTTTTTACTTTTCTCTAGAAAAGTCCAGTGCAACAAAACCTCTGAAAACTGATTTGGCTTTTGGAAGCAGCAGTTTTTAATCTCTGAGCTTCTGAAAACTGGAAAGGTTTTGGCTGAAAGCTGCTTCAAAAGAAAAAAAAAAAAAGTCCAAAGCTCTGGACTACATGTATTTCTGTTTTTAGCTTATATGTCATAAATCCAGGGTGGATGGGAAGACATGCACTTTCAGAACTAGCAGAAAGGCTGGAACTTGTTCCGGTTACCGATACTGTTTCTAGATCCAAAGTAATGTTTGTATGGTTCCTCACTGTTTTGACTTACTACCTTAGGTCAGTGGCGGTTTAAGCAATTCTGTACTCACTCCATTGTGTAATGACATAGCTTTATAAAGAGAACAAAAACTGATAGAAAACCTACATGAAGTGATGGAGATTTTACTATATCATCTAATAAAAATCCTTGTTACCGTGTTGTCAGTTTACCCTTTGCTGGCTCCAAATTCTACATCATCAGATCAATTTTGCTTTCAGCTTCCAGGACAGAGCAATCTCATAAGCACTGTCTCTCAGCTGCATGAGAAGTGCATGCTGAGTTTTTTTTGTTGTCTGATCATCTGTTGCAGGCAATCAATCAATTCATCTGCTTGAATTGCTCTGATTTTACTTTGGTCTGGAGCTCCACGTTTCCTTCCCAAGGAAACCATGGGGATAAAATGCCAGGAGATTTATGGGTGAAGTCAGAATGTTTCTGCTCAGCCTTTAGTCTCACCAGTTAGAGATAACTATAGTTGCTCTTTGCTTCTTATATAGTCAATTAAGCTATGAAATACTAGCATGGTTCCATCAAGAAAAATAAATAAATAAATCAGCTGATGTCTATCAATATACATTTCAACAGTCATTTCAGATTGCAAGATTCATTTTGTCCTTAAATTAATATGTGTGTGAAATATGAGCTTTTTAGAGGGCTGAAGTCAAATAGGAGGGTCACCCACCCAGTGTCTTTAATTTTTCAAGAATTAATGTTTGTGATTATGTGGCTGAAATGTAAAGTTAAAAAACATTCATATGGATATTTCTTGTGGGTTTTAGCCCACAAGACTGATCGGCATGGGAGAAAAAAAAAAGTATCAAACAGAATATAGCATTTTGGAGTTGTTTGCTTTGTTGGACATGTCTTTTATCATGCACCTCTGACAAGCAAGGTTAAAAAAAAGCAATATCGAAACTGAAAAACATCTCTACTCTTATCTACACCTAATTATACTATCTTTTCATTGTACTAGGTACCTCAAACGACCATGGATATTACTGGTGATTTATCATCACCCCATTGACAGTGCCGTGGCATTACTGCAGAAAAGAAGCCAAATTCAACCTTCAGGTTATACCTGTTAAAATTGTATGCTGGTTAGAATCAGTCTAATGGACCTGTTTATGATACAATAATTCCTCTCCATTTGGGCTGCACCTGCTAGATTTATCAAATATTTTTTGAGGACTTAGTGCTTTATGTGTTTTAGTCCCCAGGAGCAGAAGCACGTAACAGCACTGCCAACTGAAGATTACCACAGGGATCTACTCAAAAAATAGGATGTTTTTCTCTTCTGAGGCTGAAAGGAAATAACGACAGTGACAGGCTGGAAGAGGATGGATATATTTGTAAACTGTGACAATAAAAGTTAACACTGTAGCAGGAACAAATCAAGCATTCAAGCAGCAACTCTGGCAAATACACACTCTAGCAATACTGCACTAGAAGAGTGTGCTTTCATATGACAATATCCAGTGCCAAATTTGCAGGCTAAGAATCCTTTTGTTCCACCTGTCTGTACAAGAGCAAAATATACTACTTATTGCTTGTATTGAACTGCTTCTATACATCTCCAGTATGAAACTTCCAGATCCACTTTTGTAAATAATTGGTTGCCTAAATAGGCACAACAGGGGTAGAAGGCATGATATTAATACGTATACTTTAGAGATGGATAAATTAAGTTAACATTTTAAGGAAAGCTGGCACAAAATAACTGCCACAGACTGAGGCTAAAATAAACCTTGTTTTTTCTAGAACATCTGGGTTTTGTATCCAGAAATTTTGTTTGGGTGAAGTTTGAAGATTGTGCACAATTTTCTAAGATTTCAGAGCACCTGGCCTACCTGCTAACCGTCCAGAAATCCCAGATGTATTTCCAGTGACTCTGTGCAGCAAACTCTACAGCACTTATGTAGCAAGTCTGAAACTTCAGAAAGCAAGCATCATATTTTTGTATACATGCTGCACAGATGGTCTGCATGTTTCTGCTAAACCTGATGGATTCTGAATGCATCAGACCGAGTGCGCATGCACAGGCCATCTGTGAGGTGCAACAGTAGTACATCTGACACTTTCCAGGAACATTGGACTCAATATGCATACATGTGTATAGCACAAGAGCATGTTTCCGTTAGGAAAATCCTGTACAGAAAGATGTTTTCAGTATCTTAAGTGAGATAAGGAGTTTTATTGGAAGTCAGAGGCAGAGAAATGAAGTCCAAGTCTCAGTCCACCACAGTCACTACACAAACACACAATTTCTAACACAATTGCAGTATGATTCCCAACGTCAGCATGGATTTACTCTTTTTCTCCCTTACATCAGACCTTTCCCTCATCATTCTTATGCCTCCTGCTCTGCCACTGCATAGTTACAAAATCACATTTGTTTACTTGTTTCTTTTTCTTTGTCACCTGCCATGCTCACTTTGATCTGGTCCCTCCCGAGTGATGCGTGGGTGTCCTTTCTAATCAGACCTGACAAAGCCTCATGCAACTTGGCTGAGACTTCACACTATTGCTCAAGGCCCTTCACCTCAAAATACTTGAGCAGACTAAACAGCAATGAGGCAACGCATGCTAGATATGTATGTCCTGCCGCTAATGATGGTGGGTAGCTATTATGTGGAGGGTATTCTTTCTGATGCCCTTGATGCATAGACGGTAGGAGTCATTTTCACTGCCAGCTTATCTTTATAGTGTCAGGCTTTCAGCTTTAATAGGCTCATTAATCATCTGTGTCACTCACTTTCCATTCCTTCCCTGAAGCTGCTCAGTGAAAGTTCTGCTGCTGTATTTCGCCAGTACCTTGGTGTTCTGACAAGGGAATGTAAATTCCACTATCTAGTGGTTGCTGAACCAGAGAAATGTTTAATTGGGTTCAATAAGCATCACAGTATTTGGATGCCTATGAAGAGCAAAAATGTGTTTGTCTCAAAGATGGACCCAAGGGAAAGCAGGTTCTGTTTATCATCTAAACTTCCCCATTCCTAACACACAGTGTTGGATCAGGCCTTGTCTTGGCCTGTCTGCTTGGGATATTTCACCCTAAGCACCTTTCATTTCCTTCAGAGTTAGCTGCCTGCACTATTTCATCCCACTTTGACTAGACTCATATATGGTAGGGTCTGACTCTCTCAAGATTGATGTTCTTAGATTTCTACCTTTAATTTTCATTCCTGTCTTCACATTTGACCTAATAAAAATATATTTACTGGTTCTTAGTTTTCCTTTCACATTTGTAATCAATCATACCTGATGTATTACTTAATCCTAAATCTAGTATTACTCATTCACTTTGTGGTAGACTCATATACTAATAATCTTGTGTTAGAGCAGAAATCAAATCAGCAGTGTTAGCATTTCTAGTATACCTCAATCAACATTTTTGGGAGATTTTAAGAATACCAATACCTTTACCCCTTTGTTGAACTATTTCAATCTCATTTATCTTGTTTTCCATCCTAGCTGTATACAATTCCACTGTTTGATTATTTTTGGTTAAAATTCTATTCCACCTTTGTTTTTTAATACGTTTTAAACATCTGATGAATAAAAGCTACTGAAGGAGGGTTTCATCATAGGAAAAACTAACTTCTGAGCCTAACAGTCACCTTCACAATTCTCCTTCCAACCCTTCTTCCTAACTCTTAAGCATGAAGCTTCAAAAAAAAAAAATAAAATATTACATTGAAAAACACCACACTAGAAATCACTGACTGATGTTACAACATCAGGTCTCTTGAATTAGTGCCCACATATACTGAAATCTGAATGCAGACTGAAGGTCCTGAAAGTCAGGCCTTGCAGTATCCACATTTTAGTTACTGATCCCTGGATTGGAGTACAGATTTAAATGCCTCAGTTCACAGGCATATCCTCACACAGGACACAGGATGACAGAAAACCTAGGGTACTATCCAAGACAGCCAGAACAAACTTCAGATACCTGGAGAAACCTACAGGATAACCCTGAGCACAGGGAGTTTGTTAAAGGCTTTAGGGAGTTGCCTTAATCTATCTAGGATCCAGAGCCCAGCAATTGCTCCTGAATAAAGGTACCTGTATCGCTTTCCTTCCCTATATTCCTCCTCCCTCCCCAGAGAGATAATAGGAGAAGGAGCCTTCCCACACACTCCCTTAATTGCAAAAGCAGCAAGATAAACATACTCCTTACCTGAGAGAGGTCATTCAAAGCTCTTGCTCTTAGGAGAGTGCACTAGCTACTGACTCAGGCTATTCAGAGGAGTGACATCCTGTCAAAAATACGTATCCGAACAGAAAATACTTCAAAATGCAGCAGCTTAAGGACACAGAAAAGGAATATTTGACTCTGTATCATAGCTTTTAGAGCATTTCTTTAGAAGTACAGAAACCTCCACTAAATTTCTAGTTAAGGCTAAGCCTCAGCTTAACAGGTGAAGAGAACTACAGCAGGTATAATCCATCCCAGTAGTTATTAGATCCTTATACCAAAGAAAGATCTAGGTCTTGCAGGTTCCAGGTTTAAGCTCTGATTGCAGTTAAGATCAGCAGAAGAAAGACCCTACCTTAGCTAATTGATCTGTTCTAACTAGATACCTAGTAATTAAGCTTTTGGAAAACAGTATCAGTCTGCTCCACTTGGTCTTGAGAGAAGAGCTGACTTCTATGCTCATTCATCTTTCACAGGATTTTTAATTCATGGCTTCTAAAGGTGTCATTTGGTTCTGTCAAAAACATCCTAAACTTACCACATTTTAAGTGGGTTTGAAGTTTCTGCTGAATCTGATGAATTTTTTCAAATTTAAGAAATGTCTTGCTGTCTACACATGCATTCAAGTAAGTGTTAGTAGCAGCGTAGAACTGAAGTGTCAAACACTTCTAAGCAGTGAATGCTTCATTTCAGCCATAAACATAGGTTGTCAAATGTCATTAACTTTCCTATTGTAATAGATCAGGCAGTTTTTCCTATGCTCTGTGAGCTAACAGCATCTTTTTAATCTATGCTGGGCAGTGCAGTCCCCACAGGAAGATGTGGGGAACTACTGAAGGAATGAGGTGGTCACAGGCACTTCAATCTTTACTTCAGGGTTTCCATACTTCATTTTCAATGAAGTGCTTCACCACCTTGAGGAGGAAGAACTGTGGACTGCTATTTCTTAGTGTTCTCCAGTTTTCAAACAGTTCAAAACTCCCTTCCCATTCATCTTTCTTCTTATGCCTGTTGACAAGTTTAAGAACTATCACTTTTCCCAAAAGTTGAAAGATAAGCGATTTTGTTCAGTGCCCAGAAGTCATCTCACTGTGGATAAGGGTTTGCTGAGGAAACGTATGACAACAGAGGCTGAGGGATAAGCAAGACCACTGAACAAGCATGATAAATCTGAACAGATCCGTTAAAGAAAATAGAGTACACACAGAAGACACCATATTGATAATGGGTATTTGTAATAACCATGAGTTATAATGGCCTTGGTTCCACACACAAGAAAGCAAATATAAAGTAAAAGCTAATTAAAAAAAAAAAAAAGATAATTAAAAACAAACTAGTCACATCCAGCTTCTTCTCATCAGCCTTCACTCTTTTCCCAAGCCAGTGCTAATTCAAGGATTCCTTGGGGAGGGCTGGGAGTTTAAAGTATTCAAGACAAATTCCCTCTTCTAATGCTTTCCACTGTGTTCAGAAAGAATTGGGACTCTCGAGAAGGACAGTTCACAGGATACATTTTTCACTAGCAAGAGAGGTTAGAGGCACTAGAAAAAGAGTCAGTGACTATTTGGTGGACAGTCAAGAAAGAAAAAAAGTAGTCCGGGGCAGGGGGGTGGAAATCCAGACTGAGTCAGGATTTGTATTTTTGTTAACCAGTTGGCAAAAGAGCAGCAGGAAGGATAAGACTGATACATACTAGAATGTGTTCTAATAAATATTCTTTTGATGTATTTTTTAATTCAAACTCACTCTTTTCCAGTTGCAGAAACTATTTTGTTTGACTGAGCTTGACATGGCTTGTGTGGTTAATGATGTATAGTTTCATCAAAGGTGTATCTTACTATGTGCTGTGATTGAAGGAATTGGGAAAGTACTGCTCATGTTTTCACAAAGTCTTAAGTAGGAGGGATGTGAGCTTCCCCTAAATGACTCCTGATTCATTCTGAATGTTTTACAAGCCATTTACTGTAGCCAATAAATACCTGCCTTGGTGGGAATGTAGCACTTGACCAGTTTTTGATACTTTAAATCAAAAGGCCCCTAACTATATAAGTATCCTCAATGAGGGGTAGGAAGACTGTGCAACATCAAGGTGGGATAATTCACCTTTTTTAGTTACACTGAAAGCATAAAGTTAAGTTGAAATGAAAGCTGGTGTCTTAACTTTGTCAGGAGAAACTTAAGACTCAGCAGATGCTGGTGTCAGGGTAAGTTTCCAGTAAATTAAAACCAATCCTAGAGTAGCAGGAACTTGGTTTAGCATACACCCCCTCCTTTGTTTTTATTATCATTTTAATTTCAAATGAAATGGTTAGTGAGGTAAGTGGCATACCAGTTTCCTCCCATTCTGAAATGACTAGTATTTAGTAGTTTGTGTTAAAGGCAGGATTAATAAATAAATAAATAAATAAATAAGGTATTCTTT
>NW_009621519.1:0-27364 GCF_000690535.1 Cariama cristata | reverse complement strand
TCCTGCTAGGTTCCTTCCCTGAAAAGCAGAGCTGTGGTGCTAATCAGATAATCTTTGGGAATAACTGGAGCAGTGTGTCAGCCACGAGAGGAAATAAAAAGAAGAGCTGCAATTGGATTATGTGTTCTTCTCATTACCCAGATTCAAACGCCTGATGAACACTGTATGTGCAATGAAAGGAATGTCAATGTTGCATATAAAGTAGCAGCTCAAAGTGTCTGCAATTCAGATAATGCTAGAGTGTGCCTTTAGGCACAGCCTCAAGCAAGGGGTGCTCAGGCAGCTGCCCCAACCTCAAGAAGCCCAGGGAGACATTGCCTTTGCAAGGCACACTCCTCCCAGGCCTGCACTGCTCCTCTCCCGCTCCAGGGAAGGAAATAAATGATTGCAGCTGACATTCCTCTTCATGCCTGGCCAACTATTCTGATCATTAGTAAGCAGTGGTGTGGAGCCAATTCTAAGCCCATTCTCTGCCAATTCCTTCACAGGGGGAAGTATCTGGAAAGCAGAGTCTGAATGTTACACTACTGCTGAATCCAAGATTGGGTAGGCATTAGCCAGTGGAGGAGAAACTCTGCTTGGCTGAATAAAGGAATAATAGCTGGAGTAGCCAGTAGTAGAGGGCATGTCATTGACATCTGAATTGCCATTTATATCCCGATAGAGTTACATATCTCAGTGAAATGACAATAACATGATAGCACTGTTGCCTAGGATGACTAGGAGAATATTATCATTTATCTACCAAGATCATCATCTTTGTATCAATGTGGGTGTAATCCAGGTATCTGAGGAGGATTTTATTCAATCTGCCTTCCCTTAGGGTGCAGCTAGGAACTTGAATCTGGTTGTACTTGACAGAGAGATAGCATTAGGACATTCTTGTCATTGAGAAGGTTCTTGATGAGTATTTACTAGGACTGAAAAGCACTCCTGAGAAAAGAACAAATTCTCTTCTTACCTTAGGAGTAATTTATTTGTAAAGGCAACCAGCTGTTGTTGTAAAACTCAACTTCCTTTCTATTTAAAAAAAAAAAAAAAACAACAAAACAAACAAACAAAAACCCCAAACAAAACAAAACAAAAACCCCCAAACCCTCAGCAATAATAAGTGGGCAAGGAATACAACCTCAACATAGAGAAAGACAGCATGTGCCATAAAGCAAGATTCCACTACAGTAGCATCTAACTTTTAGCACTATCTCTATCTAGCTGAATATTTTGACAGATACAGAAACAAATAGCTGTTTTCCCTCTTTTGTTCTGCAGGCAAGGGCTGAAGCTTCAGGAGTGTTTTGTCCTGAAACTAGAAGTAATATACACAAACTTTCAACTTTGGTATCTCATCAGCCATGACAGAGACTGAACTCCAATATGCAAAAGTGCACACAAAGGTACTCTCTCAATACAGTTTAAAACTCACTGGAGCCAACAGAAGTCTTTTTTTTCATATTAGAAGACACAAGGTGAGAGATTAATAACATGTGTAGAGAAAAATGCCCTAAACATTAGGACATAAAAATTAAGTAACATTAACTGGCCTTACCACAATAGCATCTGAGACTCTTGCACATGTACATGATGCACAAGTTCACTAGGTCACATTTAAAATGTCACAGAGTTATCAAAAAGCTGCCTCTCCTTCAAAAAAGTCAGGAAAGTGACATCACATTATGAACAAGAAATAAAATAGAAATTTTGTAATAAATGGAGAAGTTTTCTATTGTTAGATAATATGAGAATTTGGGGTAATTACTAGCTCTTACTGGCACATATTTATAACATTAAAGGCTACATGTCCCTGTCAGTTTACTTGTTACTAGTTGCTATTGGTCATCCTTTCAAGAAATAGTAACTTTATGTATTTTCTTTAACTCACTATCTCTCATCCTTGCAGTGAAGGAACTTCTAGGTTTTCTGTACTCTTGAGAGTATAGCGTGTGCTACCGCATAACATGGAAGCCAACTGAAATGGAGCACTTCTATTGAAATATTGTAATTCTTCTCTGCCTTGTTTACTGTTTTCTGATATTCAGTAGAAAAGGGCAACCAGCCTGAAAATACTTATTAGTTCTTCATCTGTAAAATGGTGCCATCAGATCTTTTGTATTCTTCTCAATATGCAGTTCAATATACAGATAATGGCGTCTTCTCTGTTTTGGGCTGGTTTTTAAAGCCAATGTAAATAGCTTAAACCTTTGTTACCAAGTGACTACAATACTATACAGAAAAAACATGCAAAAGCAAGAAGATGCACTGAGAATTGTGTAGTTTGACTAGTAAGTGAACTTATTTAATAAGAATACATCTCTTACAACATTCATTTCTTGCTAAGACATACAGTATTTCTTTGCTTTAATTCTGTTCCTCAAAGGCTCAGTGAATGATGTCTCAGGCGCAAATCTTTCTGCTCTATACATGCATTACTGCAGTCAGTGGTGTTGAGCCTGTCTTGAATTTTTGGACCAAATAAATATTTGGTAACTTAATAATGGAAAAACTGTTCTGGATTAGAGCTTAATGTCAAACATGCGGACATTTTCAGGGAGAGGTTTCTCCACAGGATGAAAGGAGAAGAAACACTTTTCTGTACTGGTGCCAGTTATAATCCTGATGTGCTTAAAAAGTGGCATAAGTGAATAAACTTCAAAACTTGCAGAGGTTTACATAGAAAAATATACACATGCAAGAAGTATTCTCTCTGTGAGGCCCGAGAGATTTACCTTTATAGGTAAGCATTCTCTAAGCAAATTGCCAGCTACTTTATACAGGTGCACAGTGCAGCCACATTAAAAAGAGAATTGTTTTATGGAACCAAAACAGAGATGTTGAAATCATGCCAAACAAGGAAGGGGCAGCCCCATCCAACAGACTAAGCAAGCGATGCCACAGATTCATAAGTGAGTAACTAAGCCACCCACGCTGCCTGCGTAGTCTGCCAAGAAGACAGATGGTACTACTTGTAAAATATCTTCAGATGTTCCTCATAGTTTACAGCATACATTTTATGGTAGAAATAAATGAAAAAAAAGTAGTCTCTTATTCCTTACATTTTATTGGCTACAAATGTTACGTTATGTCCTTTTAAATCAGCCTACAGAAAGATCTGCACTTAATTAAACCCTTTAAATAATTGGTAGACTTTAACTTGCCTGTGGAGATTTGATCTCCATACTTGCCATTTAATCTCAAAGGCTCAATCCACATTTAGTTTAGTTAATCGTTTTTATAGGCAAATGCCCAATTAGGAACTCACCATACCTTTTGGGCCTACTCAGGCTCAAAATACCTTTGCTAAATAAACATACTTTAAAAAAAAAAATAAAATAAGTGGGCCTGCTTTAATGGTGTTTGACATTCTGCCTCTAAAATGCAATGTTCTGGAATTTATATTATAGTTTTCACCAGAAGAGCTACCTGTGCTTGCATTCACGGTTTTGGGATGATAGTAAATAGTGCACAGTGAGGTCTGCAGATCACTTTGAACTTCGAAGATTTAGAATATCATCTCAACTATAACGAACTAATGAGTTTCTCTACTTCCAATTGCTTATGCCGTACACTTTTCTTTAAAATAATTCAGTTTAAATATCAGGTCAGTGGCATTCATATGATTAAGCTTTATAAGCACAGGAGAAAATAAGTGACTTTTTAATATCTTCTGAGATTTCTTTCAAGAAAATATAATACTTATCAAGTATAAAATACGAAAGAGGATTTTACACAGACAGGCTCTCAGCTTACTTTTCATGGAAGAAAAACAGTGGAAACTTGATGGACTCCCACAACACACCAAGTACCAAACGAAAGGTGAAATAATGCTTACCTCCTGCCTCACGGCCTTGATGCGAGCAGTCTTCACACTTTCTCTGCATAGAGAGGTAGGCATTGAACTAGGATCCAGGATGTGGCCGCTGCCAGTAACTGCAGGTCAGAAGCTGGTGTATCAATCCAATGAGAAATGCAGTGTGACCCATAGCTCAGTGACAGAATTGCTGACTCCACGGGCTAAGTCCTTAGGACTCCATTACCAGCACAGAGAAAGGGCTGTGCTGTAGCTTTCACAGCACATACTGGCTTTTGTAGGTGATGTGAAGGACTGGTCAGGTCTGACAATTAACCAATACGGATCCAAAATGCTTTTAAAATGGTTTTCCCTGTTTTCATTCACATTTTTGCACATTATAATCTCTTCCCATCCCTCCTTTTGTCAGCACTGAATTCAAGTTATTAGCAGAATTCAGTAGAGAAAAAAAGGGCATGTGGCTCATCAGTTAACTTCATGCTAGCATTATCATTATATACAAGTTATTTTGTTTTAGAAACCCATACACATTCATCACAATCACACTCATTTTTCCACCAAAGACGAGGTATATAGGTAGCTACTGTTTTTCAGCCTGTGTTTAGTAATGGTTTTTAATCTCATAATCACTGGTGAACAGTCTGCAAGCTTTATATCAACAGACTTGGATGAAATATTTCCGTGTAGAGAAAGATATGGTTCTTTTACTTCAGGGCTTTTTGTTGATGTTACTTTTTAAAACAGTCCAAGATCTCTTACATCCCCCATACTGAACAATTATAGATATATGTAAGAGCTGAAAACTGAAATTTCAAAGCTCAACTTGGTCAGCTTTTAAGCCATTCAAAGGACATAATTTTCTCTGATTCCCATTTTGGGGAGACTGGTGGTTTTTTTGTTGTTTGTTTTTTTTTTTTTTAAACAGTACTTTTTTTTTTTAAAACCAGTACTTTTTTCTTAAAAAGGCATTGTAATTTGAAAACCAATAATACCGTGAATATTATTCTACTCCCCATGTTTATGGGAAGATTGATATAAAAGGAGCTTTTGTGCTTTCATCCCACTGGAGCCCACTGAAGTCCCCTCTCTCAGAGTCTCCAGTGACCAGCTACCACAGAACTCACCATCCAGCACAAGGGTATCCTAGATTTCCTCCTCAGACACTCTTTAGTTCCACTTCATCTGAGCAATGAGAGTTCAAAAATAAGATTAAAACAAACAAAAGAATTAACAATACAGTCATCCAGCAAATATTTTTAAAGGACTAGTCCCAAGGCCTATTTTCTATTTAATGGTTATTTAGCCTATCTCCCCAGAGCTCAGCCATCTGACAGGAGGCTCACGTAACCATCCAGCTGTTTCCAGTCCCCAGCTACCATGGAGATTTTTTTCTTTGTCCTCCTTTTCAGCAGGCAGCTGAGCTAAACTCTCACTAGATGTGATGCCTGTAGCAAGACAGGGTTAATTGGCCCTCGTTAACGCCCTCTGAGCCAATATGGCATTTGTAGGACCCCATCTCCATATGCATCTATCTCTCTCACCACCAAAAAGCCTGTGCAAGTTTCACCTTTTTAATGAAAGCCTTGATACAACTCTCTTCACAGTGCTTGCACCTACCTTGTCACAATCAGCCAGCCATAAAAGTGCTAATCAGATGTTACAAATAAGACTCATTAGAATATTGGGTGGTGGTTTTATCTACTTCAAAGGAGGGAAAATTGCTGAAGATTCAGGATTCACATTGAACCCATGCTTAATAATTTATCTTCATGACAGCCAGGTATTAGGAAGTACGTACTCTACTAGGATATAAATCTACTGTCCTGAGCACTTGTGGGCATCCACTATGCTATTTCACTTTTCATAAGAGAAAGTATTCAAACTGCAAGGCAGATTTAGACGCATTTCAACTTACCTTCGTTCTCTCCCCTCCCATTGCAATTCAGTTAGCTATATCTTATATATCCTTGTATATCTTCTCTTCTAAATAGCATATGGAAGCACATCCACCAGCCTGTGTATGATCCTACTTTGTTTGCCATGTGCTTCGGTTTAAACTAACCTTGAATAATCCCTTACTCTTGAGGTGCAACAATTAGGACTGTGTATAAGCCCTACCAAATAGTGTAACACAAAGGCAGAGTCCCTCTCTCCCTATGCAAGGCCACGTACGTACATGCAGGGACTGACACAATTTGCCTTTGTGAATTCTTCAATATGTTAACTACTGAAACATTTAAGCTAATTAATTCAGACATTAATAGCTTAGAAAAATCAAACATTCTTTATTGCAGAAGAGTGGCTCTATGGAGCTATAGATGTTGGCAAATCAAAATAATGTTATATCTTTAAACGCTACTGGAAAGTGCAAATTGACAGCCTGGAGATGTCGCTTCATCTACAGAAAGAGATACAACAGGTTCCCTGTTATCTGACTTACACCACAGCAAGTGTAAAAGGACACTTAGTGATTTTTCAAGGTAGGAACAAGTCAGCTGCATTCTACTTACATTTAATATCTATCTACACATTTTCAAGCCTTCTCAGAACTGTGCTTGCTTTTGCTGTCTATTGCCGTGGCCATTAATTAATTTGCTCACTTATATTCCCCCTCCCATTTGAGGTTCTTTCTCCTGTTTCCTTAGAAAAATTATTGGCTAATTATTGGCTAAATGACTGCATTGATTTCAGGAACTGCCTGAGTAAAAACCAAACAAGCAGCCTCAGGAACATGGAATTTTCTTGATGCTCTGATTCCCCAGGCAGTATTTCCTCAGCCTTTTTCTCCTGACAGTCTTGATGAAACCTAGCTGTTACCTCTGATTTATTTGGAGGTATGAGTAATATCACCTGTTTTCAATGCAGCCCCTACAATGCAAGATGCAGGAAGCTACTTCCAGTAGTAATCACTCTGATGTCACATCAGCTTAGCTGAAATCAAAACAAGAAAGTCAGAAAAAAAAAACCTGGCTGTTAAATGTAAACCATACCAAGGACTGCATTTGGGAGTCTGCTGTGCCTCCGTTAGACCGCTGAAATAAGAGGCATGTGGAATGGGAAGTGAGCCGTCTCCTCAGAGCAGTAAAAAGCACTCAAAAACTTGCACATGAAACGAGGCTTGTTAAAGCTTTTAAGAAGTAAAAAATCCTCCATACATTCTAAAAGGCCAAATGCTGTTTCCGTGAAGAATGTTAGTTAATTTTCACGTAAAACAGCTCCAAATATTTAAAAGTAGGGATTTTATCTGTTTCAGCAGATACGTACTAATTCTGTCTGTCTCAGAGATATAACTTTTATTTTGCCAAAGCCTTGTAATGCATGGTGAAGAAAAATAATTTTACCTTTCAGTTTTAGTCACAGAGTATTATAACTCTGTCTTGCGCTAATTTTGAAACATAATGTCTTTTTTCAGGCCCTTAGTAACATAAGTAACAAAGATTCATATTTGGAATTTATTTTATTATATTTTGTAATTATGCAAATGAGGTTGTACATGAGCATTAATCATACTAAATGAAGCTATCTGTTTCAGTTTGAAATACTGAACAATTATTCATTAACAATGACTGACGAAGAAGCTTAAATCAAATAAACTTGCACTTTAGAGAAGCAGCTGGCAAAAAATATTTTTTGGGAGGGCTGATTTTATTTATTTTGGAGAAGTGTGTAGGCACAAATATTTAAAACGAGGTATCGTTTGTGAGAAATGTTGTACTAATGTCTTTCAAATGTGTTCATATTTATAAATCCAGTATCTGGAGTTATGAAGAGGAAGGTAAAGTATAAATATCACTTACTTTCTTCATATTTCAAAAAAGAAGATGAATTGGCATCTGTCTCCTTTCCTAGTAAATAAGCTATTTCTAATTAATTCATCTGTGAAGGAAATTTCTAAACAAGCATTCTCAAGAGCAGATGTTACAAAATGAGATTGCTTCTTGCCACTGAAGCTGGGAGTGTATTGCAGCCTCAGAGCTACACTCTCGCAGAGTACAGCTCATCAGGTCACTCTGATCTGAGGCGCTAGCTGTGCAAGCTTTGGTTTGTATGTCTTTCTCAAAATGAACTCTGTCGCTCAGTTCAAATGCTTCAGCAGCAAATTGATCTCTCCAAGTTCATACAAACCCAAACTCCTAGAAGAATTTCCTCCTTTCCTTAGACCCTGTGCCTTCTTCATTAACTTTGATATAGGCTCCCTGCCTCACTTCTGCTGTTTCTTGCGCTTATCTTTTTACAGGGTAGTCGGCAGCTTCACCCTTTTAGCGGGCTTAGCCAAGCTTACACTGTAAAAGCTGTTCTCATCCCCAACTAGGAAGAATCACTCTGTATCAAAGGTGAGGCACAATGCAGTCAACTTCCACTGGCCAGTCAAACACAGGGAGCTGGCAACTAGAGCTGCTAGTGGTGACGTGGACCTTGTCTAGGCTAGAAAGAATTTGTCTCTGTGAGTCTCTTCCAGTCAACACGTACTTCGGGTCGACAAATGAAGCTTTTTTGGCAATAAGACTTCTGAACTCTACCTTTTTCCCTGAATAAAATAAGCTGCATCATCAGTAGGATGGGGTTTCTTTGTCCTTTAAAGTCCATTTCCTTTAGGGAGGACTTTCCTGTTTTGCTAGGTCCTGTTAGTCACTGTGGCTCGCAGTTGCAGGTCTAACAGAAGGACTCTTTTGCAGTCAGTAACAAAAGAGAGGACCCTCCAAAGTCTGGTTCATCTCATTCAAATGCAGATGGCCAACGTTGGGGTGAGTGAATTCCTCTCCAGAATGCCATTCCCTTTTCCCAGACTGAAGGGCACAGATATCTACCTATTTAACCAAAGTTAAAGTTAGCTCAGGCAATTTGTACCCAATTATTTTGCCGGTATTGTGAGAGGCCTAACATAGCCAGGCTCACACGCTTCTGAGTGTTCCATCCTCTCTGAATAAACTTCAGGTAGGCTGCTTCACGTGCCTCTCAGCATGGTAGCCAGCAGAGCTCAAATATGAGCCATGTTTAGATATAGATCAAAAGCACTCTCTGTGATTTAAGCTAGCTTCTTTGACTTTACATTGAAATGGAGCAGAGGAGACGGGCTTAAACTGCCATGAATAGGAAAGCAGCAAGCAGCAGATAGCCTTTGTGCTGCACACAGGAGCTAGCTCTTCTCTGCGATGTTGTTCCACTATCATTTTCCAGGCTCAGTTAGGGCAGCTGGAGTAAACTTCCAAATCTCATTATTTCACACCTGTATTACAACCTGTGGGTCAGGGCCAAATTCTCCCACACACTGTACAAACACCCAACAAAAAGTATCGCTAAACAGCCTGGACCTTGACAGATCTAGGGATCCTGCAAGGGAAACTAAGCAAGGCGAATGTCACTGTGGCTGAGAAATATAAGACGGATGAAAGTTGGAGGCAAAAGGAAGCAAGAGAGCTGAAAAAGGATCAGAGTCCTAGGTAACAAACACCCTGTGAACTCTGTTTCTGTTCTAATCGTCTGGCTTGTGGCTGTCTTGGGGTTTGTTTTCTTTTCTCTTCTCCTTCTGCCCACATTAACCTTTCTTTGTGGACAGGACTCCTTTTCTGGTTTATTTTTCTGGTTTTGGTTTGTTTTTTTTATTATTATGTGAAACTGGGTTTTCTGTTTCTAGACTTTGGGGACCCTACACCATTTATCTATGCTACATAATTCAGGACACTATATGATCCGACTTTGGTTATTTGACTTCTATTTTAATACCAGAAACAAATGTTATTAAATAATAAATTTGATTGTCTACTTAGAAGTGTTTGTCTCCTCAAGTCTAATGTTTATTTCTTGCTTTCTTGAATCTTTCTTGCTAATAATATGACATGTGTCATGGGAAATTGCTCACCACACCTGAAGCAGATTTAATAAAGATCTTTCCACACACTCAATGATAACTGCTTTAAAATTATGCAAGCAAAAATTAAGAGCTATCATTCAGACTTGTGTCTTCAAATATGTAAGGGAGTTTTCTTAAGAAATTTTGAACATACACAGAATGCAGTTATCTGTTTCAGTACCTGGGTTTCAGAAGTAACAGAATTTTGATACAGCTAAGTTAGTACAAGGATAACAAAAACATTTTCAGTGGTAAGACAAGGGGTTTACTTCTGGTATTTTTGGGGAAAAAAAAGGGATCAATAAAAGCCTGTACAATGCATTACTGTGAGGAAAAAAATAATTTGTATAGCAGTTACTGTGAGTTTTAGACTAATGGTCATAACTGTAAATTATATTGAAAAACAGATAAAATTAAATAAAGACTTGCGAAGTATAAATTTGCTGCTGGCAATCTAAAAAGGATTTTCTTGTACTCACCCATGGGATTTGGGGTTCTATCAAGGAAGCTTTCCTACTTGTCATACATCATTTCAAAGAGACATATATAGCCTGGAAACTGCTTTAAGGCAGCTGCAAGCAAGTGTCACTTTGAGTTAAATGCATTATTAAACTGTTGGGAAATTTCACATCATGGGTCATTTATCTATGCTAAATGGGTCAAAAGCCTCTACACATGCCTAGATAAATGAGAGAGAAGAGCAAAATTCTCCCTTGGGAAGTAATACGTTGACAACCTCTTAGAGTTCATGTTGTTATTTTTAGTAGATAGGAGGAAAAATTACTTGCTAAGTATACTAATTCATAAAACCAGGTGCCAGATACCCACAAGAAAAGGTTACCAAATATCCCCGTATTTTGACGTTGCTTCATGTAAGGTGTCAGCAAAATGAAGTACAATATGCTTTGGTTCTCTAACAGCTGATTACGTGGTCCCAAAAGATGCACACTGAATAATGTGTATATTACTGGCGTAGTTGCTGTGGGAAGAAATACACGTGCACTTTCAACAAGGCATACGGGTAACAAAACCAGAGCAAAACAAAGTTTCTAAAACTTTGACATGTTGTTAATAGGGGATTTAATTTAGTTGCAGAAAAGTCTTTGGTTTAGTAAATCCTGTAATGCCCCTGGCATGTTGCTGGGCGTTCCCAGATACCATGACATGCATCATCAAACAAATTAGAAGCTAACCTGGTAGCCAATTGTAGGAAATTAGCAGCAACACAAATCCACATGAGAGGAGAAGTGAGCTAGAAACAGTTCTTCACAGTGCATTGGTATTCTTTCATGTTGAAAGATTAAGTTTTCCATCTCCTTGCACATTTGCCCGTCAAGCAGAGCAGTCAGAAAAATAGTTGAGCAAACAATTGCAAAGGGAGGGCCGTCCTTTTGATTATAAGCTATTTTGCTTTCTCAGTAGCTGATAGAGGGGAAAAAAATATTTGGTATTGCTATCAGTTCATAGCTGTGAGCCAGCTGAGTTTACATGAAACTCAGCATGTGTTGCTGGATGAGAGGCACTGAAAGCACAGATCCCTCTTCTGCCAGGCGCCCTCCACGGACGGGTGGGGTCAGATACGGTCAGGTAAGTCGCTTTCTCAGCCAGAAGATTCTAGGATATTTTATTAAATACATTCTAGATATTTGGGACGGATTCTTCACTTTAACACAAGAAGCAGATTTACACAATTGCTGATGTTGATGATGAGACCTGTGAAAATAGCATAAAGCTGGTTTGGTTACTCCCACCTGTGGCAGTGACATTTCTATCAGCACACTGGCCCCGGACCCCAGCCTAGGCAATTCTGAGCTCTGAGCAGCTGATTAATTTAATATCTTCTATTTTTTACCGCTATGGCCAAATCAGAGAAACCCGAGAGCACCAGCAATCCGACAAATTCAAGGGAGAAAAAACAAGATCATGGTGATTTTCCTATCAAGCTCCATGAAAGCTGCACAATGATGAAGTCATCAGATTTATTTATTTATTAATTTATTTATTAGAAGAAATTTCTATACAGCATGGGGAATAATGGAAGTTTTCAATGTGTTCCTGGCTCTAAAAATCCGAATGCTTTCTTAGCAGTAGAGAACAACATTTCAAAATACACACAATCCGTGGTGTAACAACTACTTTGTCAGCATTCATCATCAAAAAGTTCTCTATTTGAGACACCTACAAGGTTCTTGTTTGTCATAGCCCAGCACAACAACAAAATTCAGAAGAATCTGATGCAATAATTGAATTTAGTTGTATTCTGGTTGTTTAGGACATATTCTCTAGCATAAACTCCTGGAGGAGCAATGTCAAAATTTTGAGAAGAAATCTGATGGCAAACATTGCTTCCTCTCTTAATCCATGGATCTTGCTGCAATTCATTATGAGTGAGCCCATAAAACACATTTTGGGATAGAACTCTGATGCTTTTGCAGAAAATGTTTCCACGCCTCCTTCTGGTAAAGATTGAGTACAATGTTCATTGTCTGTGTCTCATTATGGGACCTTGACTGTCACAAGCATTCATAAAAGGCCGACCAAGATTCCAACTGATTGCGCTAACCTTTCTAGCAGATCTAACATATGTAATACTTGCAATAGCAATGCGATAGGAATTCTGAAAAAATCTGAATATTAAAAAAAACAAACAAACAAAAAAAAAAAACCAAAAAAGAACTTGAAAACCTTTTAATAGAAGGATTATGACATTATTAAAACATATTTTATATCCTTCATATTAGTAAATGGCTCAACTCTTTGTGAGCTTTGCTCTGAACTCTCTAAAGTGTATGTCCTTAAGAGCTGCCAAAACTCATCTGACTTGATTTCAGCAGTTAGCAGGAAGCTATCTGCTTTCATAGGATTTTTTCACCGTCAAGCACAATTATTTAAACTACCATCTGTAATACCAGCCATTTTGTTAACTTTTCCTAAATCATGGTTCATGATGAGATCATCACTGAAGTTCTATAGAGCTCAGAGGGCTGATTTTTAATCACACTTGATTAATTTAGTACCCATCAGTGTAAATGGAGTTAGTCAAGATATAGATAATATACACACATATATATAGGCACAAAGTCAAATCCTTGCATATGTGATTGTCTAGTTACCATTAGTCCCTTCATTTTGTGTATCATTCTAAGTTTCTGCTTAAAACCGTGTTTCTCAGACACTGATTTACTAACCTCAACCCTCTAAACAGCTAGGTCAGAAATTCTCCAAAAGATGCCTTGAATCTCAAAATGGTCTTCAAATCTGACACCATCTCAAAGAGTCAATTTAGATGATTCCTGAAGTTTCAAGACCCCGCTCCTGAATTTCTTTAAGTATCCAAAACATGTCTTTTTCAATTAAGTTTTCACTTTTCAGTGAAGAATGGTTTTCCTGTTTTGAAGTTTAGTTGATTTACGGTTGAAAAACTTTGAAAAAATTTAATGGTTGAAAAATATGAAAGATCTGCACGTAGTCAAAATAGTTACTTATTTTAGTTGATGCAACATGTACAAAAGGATCTTAGCCTCACAAAAAGCATTGAGAATTTCAGCTTTTAATAATCAAGCTTGATTCAGAACAAAGATGAATACTTTATTGCACTACTCACTTAGAAAACTATATATTTTATATATATACTATTATATAACATTTATTGTAAGCGTAACATCAAATGCAATTTTAAGTTACATCAATATAAGTTTTCTCATTATTTTTCATATTTATCATTTTGTAAATTATTTTCATACAAGAGCGAGCTATTAAAACTTCAGTACGTTAAAAAACTGATGAACCAAAGAAACCAAAATGTAGCAAGATGTTTGGCTGATGAACCAAGCAAAGAAAAGCTGATCTGCTTAAACCAGCTGACACTGCTGGCGTTATACCAAAATGTACAAACTTATAACCTGACCTATCAGTGCATTTTATTAAGGTGTCACTGAGAACAAAATTAAAACATCTCATTAAAAATTTTCTCAGACACAAAATTAATGTATATATCAAAGCCATGGCACAGGTTCTCAATTAATTAATTAACCTACTTTAAAGTACAAAATCTCTGTGCTCAGGTATTCTGTCTAGTGAAAGTTTCTGACAAGGTCCCCAGCTATCCTGATAGTCTTTTAAGCCAAACTGTCTTAATAATGTAAGAATAACTTATATCACCATTAATTTCTTAATTTGCTCCTCTTTATAAATTTACCAGGATGATATGAGAAACAGATATTATAAACCAGCTTCATAGATTAGAAAATATTCCTGATGCTGTTCACCATGCAACGTAAGATTTCTTTATAGAGATGATTTTAATGTCTTAGTCTTTCACCCATAGCTATTTTTTGTTTGTGTACAATGCTTGCTGTCATAACCTACATCAGGCCATTTACAGTATCAACAATGTCTCTAAATTAAATAAGCTAGATTTACTCAATTTGCTCAGTAATAACAATATTACATTATTTTAGCCAAACGTCGATGTCAAACTGAACAGAAATAAGAGGAAAGCAGTAATTAGTCTAGGTTAAAATATATCCTCAAAGGATATTAAATATGCAAGAGCTCATCCATGAAAATTAGACTGCAAGAGCTTACACCATGTATTGGCTTATTTTGTTACATATCAAATTATCTCTCATGAATAAATATATCTAATAACGTTTAACTCTATAATTTAATAGCGCCCTATTAAAAATACTTTCTGAATCAACCAAGCTGTGTATTTGATTTTCTACGATTATCAGATTTTAAGTACACAATAATTAAATGTGCAATTTGTACTGACTTCTGCAAGCACAATTAAAAAGACTACGCTCTTTAATCCCTTTAGTAGATAACTTCAATAAACATGAATACCAGAACCTAATGCTTAAGTTGGGTAATAATATAAGTTAAAGAACACAGCAAGATGTGACGTTTTCTAATAGGAAAAAGGGTTAGTTTAGATCTATTTGTTTATTTAAAGCAAAAGAAACGGTCCCTGAACTATTACGTTTAAGTTTGATGTGCTTTGCAACGTAAGTGCTGCTGTATTCCCTTTCCTTACAGCTACCAAGACCACAGCTTTCTTCAAGGACTTGAAACCACGTCTCATCTAGTTTAAAATCCTCACCTTGCTTGTCATTAGGCAGTGACACAATTTCCCTGTCAAACAGCTCTGAACTTGACTGACCCTCCAAACCTTCGAAGAGTTACCCACAGCTGAAACTGAGCTGATCTGGGTAACCTCACTGCCATTTGCTGCCACAAAGCACTAAGGGATACTTTGAAAAATGAACTTGGTTAATAGGTGCTGAAGAAGTACAGGTGAGTTACAAGTCCCCGCATGCAGCATTAACCCAGAATCATCGCTGCTCTCTCCTGACGAGAAATGATAGGAAGGACTGCTCTAGTTGCCATGGTGAACTCCACTCAAAGATTGTATCTCTCGCTCTCCTTTTCCCCAGAGAGGATGAAGATCTTCGTGGAGTTTTTGTTCCCTTTTTCATTGGTCCCAGCCCCAGCATCAAGCCCAAGCCACAACGCTGGGCTGAACAAAGATTTGGTGCTATTTGCTAATTCTAAAAATTCATGAAGATAAATTAGTCTCCTTCCTACCATGTTCCCTCCACCTTAAGAAATGAAGACAAAGAGTGGAGCAATCAGGTAATTAACCCTCTTTTCCAGACACAAAGAGCTGCGTTGCGGTATGACATTGCTCTGCCCTTTTCTTTTTGAGGCGTTTTCATGACCTATCAGGGTCTGCTCTACAAAAAGACCCTCTGCATCTGCTCTTGCAACCTGCTAATTACAATACCGTAATTAAACGCACATGGAAGCAATTACTGTCATATATCACCGTGTCTGACAAGTAGAGAGCAACTTGTAGTCACGACGTGCTTAGCTTGACTCTCAGGAAGGTGGAGATTTGGTTTTGGCTCACCTGGTTTGACCGCTGCCCAAGAATACTAAAAATCCTTATTGTTGTCAGAGCTGCAGGTCTGTGAAAAAATGTGAGCACACATCCACGCACACAAATGGGCCAAAGTTGCTATGAGTAACTGGTAAAGGCCCCGGGAAGTTACTGGAACTGGGTATGGATCATAGAGGCCAAAGTGCCTCCAAGTGGAGTGGTTGCCCCATCTTCCCCTTGAAACAGATTCCTTGTTTCTCAACTGCTGTTTCTGGGTCCTGAGTCTCTGCAAAGATACAAAGTCACAACAATATCCTGGGTTTTCCTGGATTTGATTCATCCCTTTTGTGGTTTCAGCATTCCCAACCTCCTTTTCTCTATGACAACAATAGTACTTAGGTTTTTTTCTAGTAGCATTTCAGCCTCAAGGAGAGCAGAGCTTAAGATTTTATTTTGCTTGGTAAGGAACAAATAAATATATTTTTTTTAATGAGTGGGTCCTTTGGTTTTGATTCAGACTTTGTTGTTTGCTCTACGGTATGTTTTGAGCCTGCGGCTGAGCTAGACTTGCTGGAGGTCCACCCCTGGAGCGCTCAGAGCTGTGCTTAGCTGTGGGATCCAGAGGATGTTCTGTGAATCACAGGCTGGCTCAGTAAGAGACCACACAAAAAAGTCCAGACAGTCAGGGGAATGCTGCCTTACCATTGCCAGCAGGTATCTGAAGGAAAGCAAGGGGCACTGAAGAGAAATTAGAGGACGTGACAGTCACTCCCAGACACTACCACATTCTGCTCTGTATTCTGCCCTGATGGTGTCACATCATTATCTGAGGGGGAAAAAAGAAAAAAAGCTGCTGTAAAATGTCAGTGCCTTTGAAGTATAGACAAAATGCAGACACATAAAAATGTATTTTCCTTTTCTATACCTTTTCTTAAATGAAATATAATGGTCAGCTTTAGGCTAGGTTCTGCCATGCGTTGCCAATGGGAAGTGAGAAACAACAGCAACAAATTCATCTTTCTTCCTGAAGTACTGCTTGCAGCATGAGGCAGCACTAATCAAAGACAAATCACACAGGTTTGGATTTCTTCTGTTCAGTACTAATACCTAGGGGCAAGGTGGAGAAAAGAACTGTTTGATATTGAGTAGCCATATTCCCTATACTCTTTATCAACCAATTTAATGAAAGCTCAAAAGGTTTATTCTGTAAGAAATTAGGGATGGTATTAAATCATACCAAACCCTATTATTTGATGGCACTTCTGTAGCAGCATACAAGAGTTGGAAGAGTTTACAGCCAATATGGCTGATATGCACAAAAGGTGATTTTTTCCCACTGCTGAAACAAAGACTTACACCTATGAGTAAGTGTCTGCCGGACTGGGGCCTATGACGCTAAGAACAAAATAAGAGGAAACAAACAGCACGTATGCCATAAGAACGGAGCAGCCTGCGCCCAGCATTTCTTTGAAGTATAATTACAGCCCCACTGAAGCATGAATGTAGCCTAACGTATTTGCAACCACTGTAATCAGCGTAATCATGCTGCCATTTCATTTACTTTCACACATTCTGTTAAGGCATTAGGACTGCTGTGTAGACTGCTAGAATGATACAGTTAATACTGTCCATTTATTTTGTTCATGCTGATAAATCATGTTGTTATTCTGCTATATTCATACTTCTTTTCTATGACTTTAAGGCTGAAGCAGCCCATTTCATAGTGGTATAAGAATTCTGTTTGCAGAATAAGAATAGAAGGTAAAACCAGATTTTATTGGATTTTTAAAACCTTTACGAGACCTTTCATATCTGCTGTTAATTAGCAGTATTGGGACCAAATAAAAATAACAGATGACTCCCTCTTGTAAAATTATTCCTTCCAGTAGTTATGATTTAGTCACAGTGAAAGGAGTGGAAAAAAGGAAAAAGAAAGACATCAAGAAGTTTAATCTTACTGCCATTTTACCCTTTCCCGCGTGCCCCACTTACAGTTTCCTTTCTTTAAGCAGGTGTTTTAGCAAAATAAAATAATATTATGGGAATTGCCTTGAAGGTATAGAAGGTAATTAAAATAATATACATAGCTAAGTGAAGCAAGAGTAAGTGAAAGTAATGTGCAAGGTTTAACACCTGCTCTACCATACAAAGCCCTTAGAAAGAAGACACAAACTGATTGAGAATAGATTTTTTAGCTGGTTTTTCATAATAATTATAAACCACCTTTCTTTCAGATGGTTCTTCAATGCAGTTTGCATAAACAACAGAATGAAGTAAAATTGCAGTAGTGAAAGGGCAATGATTTTCCCGCTGATAAGGGCACTAGTGTCGATGTTCTTTTTCATTTATTTATCCTAACTATTTATGAACGTTGTATTTGCCTAATTTTTAAGGAAACATTTTCTGTGACTCTTTGTAAATCAAGCCATTTAAAGAAGTAGTGGAAAACGGTAGAGTGGGTGTTTAATGAAAATTCTGCACTTTGATGTCTATCTAGGAATTTAAACAACTATTTAATAAGCAGACTCATAAGAATGAAATCTATGTAACAATTAAAATAATAATGCTCTTCTAATCACTTAAGCGCCTAGAGTGTATATCAAGGTAATCACATTCATTTTAAATTTATATGCTATGCATATACTTGTAAGCATTTTGAAAGAAAGTGGTGCAGAAGACACAGGTGCCTAAATTAATAAACATTAGAAAATCAGCAAGAGATTTAACTACATTGGTTATTGTTTTCAATTATTAAATAATTAGTTTGAACATCTTTGTACACCTGGTCCCAAATCATGGGATTCAATTACCTTGAATGGCTCTGGGCTGCTATTTGATCACTTAATAGTAAATCTGCAAAGTACTGGGCGTTAGGAAGAATATGTAGTGGAGGACACTGAGATTTCCCAGAAGTTTTGTGAAAAAGTTCACTAATCAGAACATTTTGGTTTCCAGAGTCATGACTATAATTAATAATGGAAAAGCGTTATTAAGAATTAAAAAAAAAAAAAGAGAGCTAAGGAAACAGGTGGCATGCAAAGGGCTGAATAACATCATTGAAGTATTCTCACAAAGAAGTATTTGTCTTTCCAGAGCATGTACATTTCATACAATAATTTAAAGAAATGTCACATGCTCCTCCAACTTTCCTACCTTTTTGCTCTACATACTGACCAGCTCAAGTATCCTGTCCTGTTCAGTTTCAGGAGTCTTGAATTCATCTTTTACTCCAGCTCCAATAGCTGCCTTCTGAGAATTTCTATGCAATAGAAAATTCAGAAAAGCTTTATTTGAATTAAAGCCCTCCAACAGGCTCTGAAACAACACACCTCAGACTACTAGTGAGATATCTCTGAATTCTCTTACTCATTTAAGCAAGAAGCTGAAACAGTTTGGTATAAAATTTCAGATTTAAAAAAAGGATTTAAGTAAAAGCTTTAGGAAAAGTTTCACATTAAATGTCAATGTGTTTTGCATGATGTTTATGACATGTAATTATTTTCCTGTAGAACCTGAGGAATGAAAAAAATATTCCTGTAATATACTCTTTTAATGGCTGCAGTAGAATAAATAGGAGCTAAATAAATCTAGACTTAGAAGAAGCAAGAGTCCAGTATCTCACTTACTTTTTTAGAAAGACATTAAATAGCCAAGTGCCACTCTTACACATATACCTAAATAATGTATATAATTCCATCAAAAGTTTCAGTAAATCAAAGCATCCTTTTCCTTTCCGGTCTTTGAACACTCCTTGATTGCAAAACCCTGTAATTTCACTAGCAAAATACAGAACAAGATTTTTTTTTCCCCTCTGCCTAAAAATTCACTCAAGGCAAACCACTGTCACCCTTACTAAGTATGAAGGAAGACAACATGGGTGGAGAGTGTTTTCCAAATCTTGAAAAGGCCTAATTGATGTGTATCGTATTTTCCAGGTCAAAACACAACAATATAGTCAAGAGTGACAAAGGAGTGATTTCAGTCTTTGCCTGTGTCTCAATCAGTGACACAAAAGCAAGGACAATATTGGTGACAATCACTGACATTCGTAGGTAATCCAATTAAGGTAAACTCGGAGAACAACATTACACATTCTAATGCATTTGTTGAGGCATCACTTTGAGAAGAGCTACAGCAGCTAAGGGATATTTCTACAGCATGTATTTCTGAATGTGACTGTTCACACTGACTGAGAACAGTCATGCTGTTGGTATTCATTAGACATTAATTTTTGTGAATGATATAATCTGTTTCCTTGTTAAATATTACATGTATTGTGATTTCCAAATTGATTATTTGAATTAACTTAACAAAAATTTACATGAGGATTACTTTTCCATAAACTTCCTTGACTAGTTATAAACAATTCACGGTGGCCATTTCATACAGTGTTTGAGATGGGATTGATAACACAAGTCATATGTTAGTATTTTGAAACTTTGACAATGTAAAGCCACCAAAAACTTTCATGTACTGGTTTAAAATGTGCTTTTCAGGTGCGTTTGGATGGCTGAAACCTAGAGCTGTGCCATGGAGATGACACAGAACCTAGGGATTTGGAAATTCATTCTCTCTGCTCTGTCACACAGTGCCTGTCAAGGGTGATGATGATAATTAAAGCAAATTAGAGCTAAAAGGCATTTATCAAATTTGCATTAGTTGCAATTGGATGGGCCTGCTGGAAAATTTCTGAACAATCTTAGGGCCACACTACTAGAACAGACTTAATGGCAGAGATTTGTGGCTCTATTCAGTCTTACCTACTGCAAGCTTTTATGAGATATTCACCATTTGAATGGATGTAAGTTGGGCAAGTGTAAAATCCCATTTCCGTTAAGAATAGTTCTTTCCTGCTCTCATCTTATGCGAGGGACAAAGAGGTGCACGGGTATTCAAGGAACACCTGTTTTTAGAAAAAAAAAGAAGTCATAATATTTGGTACAGTCAGTGCAATAAATATATATAGACTATTGAATTTGTACATGTGAAAGCAACATAGATATTAAACAAATTAATCAGCAATAAGCTTTGCTGTCCCCCTCTGTCCTTACAGTACTAGAAACCAGCTCCCTAAAGTGACCAAGAAGTCAAGGCTAAATCACCCAGACTAAACCAGTGGATTTATATTTGTATTGTCTTTAGGGACAATACAAAATATAGGAGGAATATGTCTCATTTTATTTTGGAGTGCTTTTTAAAATCAATGGAGTAATTAATTTCCCTGTTACATGCCTGTTCCAACCACGTAATCAGTATACCTGGCAGGTGATGTGGCTTCATGGCAATGAACCAGCTTATCTCCGCTGCAAGCCTTACTGCATCTTTTTCTCCTTCACAGTGTCTGAGTCGCCCCTGCTGCTGTCAGATCCGACACTTTACCTTTCCTCAGGTGGAATCTCTCTCCCACTCAAAACAAGACATAATACCTCACTCCTCCTGAAGGAAAAATGATACTTCCCTGATGTTAAATTTTTAAACCAATAAACATTCTACAGAACTGTCTATTTTATCTGCAGCACTAAATGATTTTAGGTGAGGAAAGTCTACAAGTGCCTAGAAATAATCTGCATGGCTGAGCCTCATTGTCACAATAGATATTGCACTGCAAAAATCATCAGAGATTGTCATTTGTATTACTATGAGGTCTTCAGCTTTTCACAGATTCCTGGCCTTTTGCCACTCATGTCCAAAGTCAGTCACCCAAGCACAGCCAACCTCTTCAGGACTCACTGTTTTTAACAACATCCAGGGAATTACTAGGGTCATGTTATACCAAAATCAAGTTAGTCCTACTTCCCAGCAGCACTGGTCATTTAATGCAGAGTAATTGTACAGGTAAGCATCCTGCTACAGTCACACATTAGGAATCATGGTACTGATAAAAGTGTGGGTCTGTATGGGCATTAATTAGGACGATGAAGGTGACAGTGTATTTTCTGCAGTCAGTAGACACTAGTTTTGGTAGACTCCAGATTGTCCTTTACAATTAGAATTAAGGTGATTTTTTAAAATTGCATTCTTTACAATCTGTTTAGGGACAGCATTTTTAATTGGAGGCCCAGCATGTGTGCAGAGGTAGGCCTCAGTGAGGAGGCATTTGACTGCTGCCAAACTGAGAAGCTCACGGTAGCATGACACTTCCATTAAAATTAGGGCAGACTCAGGATGGTTGAAGTTGTGTTTTCTTCCCCTGAAGTTTATTCCAAGTTTTCAAAAGTAACTTGCTTGTTTGGACAAGAATGGAAGAGGAAGGGGTAAGGACTGGTTAACCCTAGTGTCTTCCAAGAGGTTAATCCGAGGCTGTGGCAACTCCAGTCCTTCGAGGCTGACATCAGAAACCCCAAGCTGACCTGATTTTATATAGAATTCTACATAGATCTAATTACAATGTGCATGAGGAGGTGCCAGAGAAATCCCAAGCCTTAATATTTTAGTGTAGAAAATGTGCTATAAAGATTAAATGTTGGTAAGGTTAAGATGAAATACAATTATAATCTAGTGATGATCCTTTTTTATTCATGACATTTTCATTTTGCAGGTTATTCCCTTTATTTCTGTTCTTTTTGTCCTTTGCATTTAGGATACAATATCATCTTACGCAATCTTCCAATTAAAGGGCTTCTCTTGTAGTCATAATCATCTCAAAGGTACTCTGATAAATGACTCCATCTCTTAAAATGCTTCAAGATACAGTAACTGCCTCAGAATAGGCAACCATAACAAAATGATCAGTCAGCTACACTGACTACATGCCATAAATTTTGTCTCAAACATGGATCGCCTGTGAAGATTTAATGGAACAGACTGGAATTCTGTCCCTTTTCATGTGGAAACCCTATAAGGGAATCTGAATACCATGAAAATTTACAGTATGTGCAAATCTAGACTGTGAGAGTCAAAAATCAAGATAAGGGTGTAAAAAGTAAATTGATTCATTCTTGGAGGTTACAGGTTTGGTTAATGTAGTCCTGTCTCCAGCGGGATTAATAAACCAGGTCACTTCTTTTTTTCCATCTTCTATCACAAATTGACTTGCTGTTTTGGTTTGCTACATCAGCAGAATCAAATACAAACCAATTTTCCCAGTGCAAGGGGGGTTGTACCAGTCGGAGCGTGGGGTTGATATATTAGCATTCTCCCCTATCACCTGCCTCCAGTATTTTCGTGAATGAGATTCTGCCTCCTCCATTTCCACAGCAGCCCTTCTCATGCCACGTTAGCGACGGGAGCGAGGAAAGAGAGGAGCTTTAAGATTTCTCTGTGTTGATTTTGCTCCACCTGCCTCAAGCTGCACATTAAGTATAAGAAAGGTAGATGTGACATGAGAGCTGCTATGGTAAATACTAGAAACTGCTGGAGTAACAGTCGATACTGGTGTGTCGTAGTGTAGCCTAGAGGTAACAGACTTGGGAAACTGCATCTAAAGCCAGTAGTGCTTCCTTCAGTAGTAGGTTGCCATCAGCATCTGCTGACAGAAAGTGTTGAAACTAAGATGCAGAAAGGAAACAGCAGTCCCTCTTCTTTATACACAGTCCTGCTGGATGTTTGAGGTTTCTGATAGATTAAGGGGAAGAATAAAAGTGTGGAATCTGTGGTGCTTTCTAGGACTAAAATAAACTCTTCATGTGTCTCTGCACTTGTAAAATGAGGGTAGTGGCTCTGCCACTTTGAACTTTCAAGTCAAAGAAGCGGTGACCATGGCCTAGAAAAGCAGGGAATCTGCAAGTAACTGGAATAAAACAAAAGGATCAGGGATCACTTGTCACCCCATCATGGGGAAAGTCACCTCATCAGGACTAAAATTCTTTTTGGTGAGAGAGAGTAGTAACAGTGGGCATTAACATCACTGGGAACTCTTGTGTAGCTTCTGACAATAATTTCCTTGAAAAGGTTTCCTCACTCTTTGAAGTGTCTGCCTTGCCTGTGCAGTAGACAGCTTGCTTCCTGACTACTGTCTTGCCTGTCTGCTCCCCTATGTGCTTCTGTAGTGAAACGCCCTGTATTATTACAGTCACTCTCAGCACCTGGCTGCAGGAGTGAATCAAAGTGTTGTGGAGGCAGCATATCAATTTGGGTTTGTGCCATGGTAATAGTTACTTGATGGTTAAGTGGGATCATTTCAAAGACACTTTTTCTTCCTTTCCCCTATTTCTCTCTGCCCAGATCACTGCTTGAGCTGCCTTCCCCCTAAATGCTACGTGCTCACCTTTTGTGACTGTCTAAAACAGAAAACCTCTGCTCTTGTCAAAAGGATAAACTGAAACAGTCACTTATCTGGCTGAGGAATTGCACACCAGAGTGCTCCATCACCACTGCCCAGCTGCCCAGTGCTGGCAGCAGCCCCTCACCCAGCCGGGACAGCCGGGGCCAGCAGCGGCACGCTGCGTACCCCCCCGAGACCACAGTGCAGAGGGTAAGTTCACCTCCAAGCTGTGAGAATCCAAAAGAAGCAGGTGAACACAAATAATCAAATAATCCAAAAATTTGTTGGTACTTACAGAATTCCCCTTAAAACAGAAAAGATTGGATTGTGTGTTAGTTGATTTCGCTGCTGTACAGAGCTATTTTCCCTTCTTCATTTCTCTTTCCACGACTATTAGCTAGCTAGCTAGAGATCTGCACACACACACACACTGAGAAGTGAAATCTGCAGGTTCTCACAGTCCATGGCATCTACACGGAGAATACGCAGAACTCACAAGTACAGTTGTGCAGGCTGTCCTGGAAGTTAACAAGATTTTAGTAAATTCAGAAGATTGGAATTTCCCCAAATAGAAGCCAAATTAATTCATATGTAAAAAGATTTCTCTCTACAATAACAGGAGAAAATGCCACATAAACCCCAGTCCTGCTCCCATCAGAGACAATGGGAATTAAGCCACTAACTTCAAAGAGCAGCCCTCTCCCTGTAGAGTATATTTCATGCATCTGCAGTCTTGGCTAGATTAGTGCAAATTAAACATTGGGTTAAGTTGCCAGAGCCTATAAGTGCTCCATTAGGCTCTGGAGGATTTGGCTAATTTTAGTCAAATACTTACCTATTTTACAGAATACATGCAAAATTCATCTATGGGATAAGCCCGCTGAACTCAATAGAATGCCACTAATGAATTTGGCCTTACAGCTCCACTCTCTCTACGTTTATGCAGTGCTTCAAACGCATTGCAGGTTTATGCACCTTATCGAATCTTAAGAAACAAGTATTTTATACCAGAGCATACAAAATAATTTAATAAGAGAAAATAATTTAATAAGAGTTGTAAACGAGTGGCTTTCACAAGTGCTAAAGGATCTAATCGTCAAATCATATTCTGAGTACACACAAGGCTTTTCTTGCCTGCAGGGCCATCACGGATAGGGCTGCCTGCAACATCTCCTTCCAGTACTGCTCACTGTCCTAGATCTTGTGAATGGCAAACTGCCCCAGGGAGCTACAAGCTACATTTTTCAATCATCTCTGCTTTATGTTAAATACACTTACGAGCAGCCAAGTAGCATTCCCAGAGGGTCTTACTACAACAGAGGGATGTTAACAATAGACTTCTGCCTTTTTTTCTTCTCCCCCCCCCCCCCCCAAATACACACATTCTGTTTTTTCCTGAATAATCTCCTAATTAGTGAGGAGGCCTTGAGTTTAAATTCACAGACTGCAGAGATAGAGACCCAAGGTGTCTTTTCCAAGCTTCATGCTGTTGGATTTTGGGGCCAGCGTGGACAAAGCCTTGCCTGATTTTCAAGCCTCATTTCTTCCCTGGCTGATACCAGCCTCCTGGCTGACTGCAGGGAATCACATCACTGCTGTGTGCCTCAGTTCCCGTATATCCAAGATGGGCCAGTACTGACAGTAAAGCGTTCTGACATCTGATGAAAAGCACTAGAGGAGCTCATTACCGAGTGTTTGTATAGAGTCTGGAACCACTGCCTTTGCAATCTCTGTCAGGGCTTTTGGATGTTAATACAGACACAAACATCATACTAATTAGTCATTTTTTAATTTATGACTCAGGCATTTACAAATATAGGTAATACAGGGCAAAAAAATAATACAGGAACATCCTTTTGGAAGGCAGAAAAGGTCAAGTACAGTGCTGCTCTTCTCTGAAGCAGTAATATGCAGAATTTGTATGTGGAAACTTGACCACTCAAGCAGCTAATCGACAGTGGGATGTCTTGCTGTACACATCTTCTGAGGTGCTTTAATTATGCAGACACCTTGTTGTCACACAGATATTATAAATAATGTTTAACACTCATGTTTGTTTGAAGTAAGTGCTATAGGGATTTTTTTTTTTTGCATTATGATTCCCCTTTGGTGAGAATTCCATGTTAAAAACAACACAACACTTCAGCATAGGGTTTTGTCGCTGTTGAGTTTTCCCCTCCTCAAATCATTTTTAAAAAGCTTCTGGCTCTATTCCTGACTGTTGTTGCAAAATTGGGTACTTCAGCAAATTGCTTGGTTGACAAAAGGGAAAAAAATTGTTGCTTCAAAACAAACAATTATGATGACTTTGAAGCGTAACATAAAACGTCTCATTGATTTTGTCCCAGAGGACTGGTGTAAAGAATGAATAACCAAAGATGCAATGAAGCATGTAATATTAGTGCATGCAACATTACTTGTGCAGTATTGTTTTAAATCCATTTGCTCACCTTTGCCCTCTGTGATCACCTGCTATCAATAGGGGAAACACAGGCAAGTAATCTAAATACTTGATCACTTGTGAAAAAAAAATTTCTTCCTATTCAAAGATAAAGTGGCTGAGTAGCAGCAGGAAAATGTACTATTCCTTTTCCACAGTCTCTAAGTGGAGCATTAGAGAGAGAGATTGTAATTTCGACCTGCGGTACTCGAATTCCTAGCCACTAGAATTTGGCATTTGTTTTCTTCTGGAAAATAAATTTTACATTTAAACTCTGATTACACTGTAGAAGTAGTACCAAGAAGCATTTTTTTTCCTTTCCTGGTCTCTCTATTCATAATGCTAAGTGCACTCTGAAGGGGTACCGTGCAAAAGGCACTGGCAGAACCTACTCCTGGAGATAACCATTCACTCGGGTGCATTCTGTTCACACAACCCAGTGTTCAAGAAGCAGAACTTTAGAGTGTTAAAGCCAGAAAAGGGAGCAGTAAATGATCAATTGTAGCAAATGTTCTGCAGTCATTTCTTCAAACACAAGTGATGCAGTATTTTGTCCCTGGGCTGAAATAGATTCAATTCCCTATTAGGATAGAAAAAACTCAGTGCAGCTGTTCTGCTACCTTTGGATATGGCTCTTCTTTAATAGATCATCTTATCTTCAGCCAAGGTATTTGCTTCTGTGACGGAGAATCTGTGTCCTGTAAGTTTCGATTCAGCAAAGAAAATGTAAATTGCTTTAAAAAAATGACATTAATCAGATGGTAAAAAAAAATAAAAATAGTTGAAAATAATCAAACAGTAGCTGTCAGTCTGAAAGTTTGATTCCTAGTAGGCTTGAAACTGAAATTCTGTTAATCATATTTATCTCTCTAGATATGTCTGAAATCAGTTTCCACCACTGAAGTGGAACAGATTATTTATTGTCATGGGTTTCTCAGCATCTTTTCAGTGCTCAAATAATTCTGCATATCTTTCCACTTAGCTTCACTGGTTTGGTGATCGTCCTTCTGGGAACCAAGCCTCAGCCTCTGGGATTTAGTGATCAGAACCATATTTTACTAGAAGGATTCTATTGAGAAACAGCAGCTATTCCTTTACTTACAAAGATCTAGCCATACTGTGCTATGATCTCTGCCAGACACAGTGAGAAATATCATAGAATGGTTTGGTTGGAACGGACC
>NW_009621518.1:0-55008 GCF_000690535.1 Cariama cristata | reverse complement strand
GACTGCCTCGTCGTGGGGCGGGGGAAATGGCGCCGTGCTCGGGAACGAGCTGTCGGGACAAGGGTTGGAGCCGGCTGCCTCCCCTGAAGTGCTTGTCGGCAGGGCCCGATGGAAACATCTGGGAAAGATAATGGAGGGGGAAAAACAGGGATGGCTCTCCCATTGTATCTGGCTGCGTTAATGAAATACGGGGTGAAGGAGAACGAGATTACCGATTTAGCGTCTCAAAGAGCCTTTGATGCGGTTCTTTAGGGTGTCAAGGAAACAACGGCCTGTGTTAGGCGCTGGGTTGGCTAATCCCTTTCTAATGACTTGGGAAATGTGGAGCATTTGTGAAGGGTGCAAAGCGATGCCGGGTAATAAGAGACTAGAGGTAGCTAGCTGTTCGTCCTGTAAAGTCACTGTTAAAGCTATGGAAAGCAGCGCCGAGTCTGTGGGATCTGGTAATAAACAGAAAACTCTGGGAACTTTCGCTTGTTTCTGTCTTCCAGATTAACTGACGCTTCTGAAGAGAGAGAGGGAGAGGAAAGGTCTGTGAACAACTGAAGATGGATTGTTTTTTGTCTACTCTTTACCAAAGTGGACTGTGCGAGGAAAGGAACAGTATAAACCGTGGGTGTTTTGTGTCACGATTGACTCAAGTGTTAAACTGTAAAATATTGCCTTACGATTACAAAGAAATCCCTGAAATAGGCACATTGTAGACAGTAAATATCCAAACTTCTTGAAGTTTAATAAAAAGAAGAAAAGGTCCTACTTGTTCTGTATTAAATGGAGACTTTTAAAAACCTCTTCCCTTACTCATCTCTTTCCAAGGCAATAGTAAAAAAAGGAAACATTTTTCAACGTGAGAAGTGTGTAATCAACAGTTTAATTATAATAATTTTTAAACTGGCATCTATGCTGGTGACAGGAATAGTCAGTTATATTCCTACGGGGAGCATGTTTCTTGCTCCAGGTTATGAGCTGGTTGCCAACTGACAAGGAGCAGCTTTGGGCAAGCTCTCCCATAGCCTCCCTGGAGCATAAAACGGTGTATTGAGCAAGATGGACTGTTAACTCCACGCTGGCACGGCAGCTCCCGTGTTGCTGTACAGGCTGCTAGCTGATGCCTTAGCTCTAAGGAGAGAAGAGACACCACCTGTACCGGAGTGCTGTTTTCCTTTTATTTTTTAATTTTTTTTTTTTAAGATTACTGCAGGGGTTTTTTTAATACAGGTGAAATAAATACCTACTTTGTGCTGTTTACAAAAATTAATCTATAAAGGATAGAATGACAAATACTGTCTGGATCATATTGTGATACAAACAAGTTATTTGCTTAAAATATTGTAAGTTCTTGCTTTCCCATTGCAAAGATGTTTTTTTTCAAATGTACGAAAAACTTTTTTTCCCATCTGCATGCATGAATAAATGCAGTGTACCCATTTTATGGCCAACTAGTTCCACCGTTGTCGAAAATACTGACTTACATGCGCAGAAATGCGATTAGGCTATCTATGAGAACTATAACTTAGAAATAAAGGCTTTTTTATTGTTCTTTTCCCTTCTTCCCATCTCTTCCAATTTAGTCCATAATAAAATTCCCATTGATTTCAGTGGCACAGGCTCAGAGTTTGTTGATGAGAAGGCAAGTGGGAAATTGTTGTGATGCAATTTGACTTTCCCCCTGTTAGAGTTGTTCTTGCTTGGAGAAGCTCTGGTCTTGATGAATTTTTCAGCTGTGGCTGGGGAGGGGGGATATCCTCAGCTTGGCTGCCTTTCTCCACTTCTCTTGGAGCGGAGAGGTTAATCAGAGCTGTGGCAGGGATCATGCTGAGCTCTCCTCTTACATAGCTGCATAGGAAAGAAGCTCTTGATGCTGTTTTCAAAGAAAGCAGGAGCAGCCGCAGAGAAAATTCAGAAGCTCAAAGCTTACGTTTGTCTGCACACAACAATCACGCTGTTGGGAGACTTGGCAAGATTAGTTGTTTTAACAGTAAGCTGGAGATGAATATTTGGAGTTTAAAAATTAGGTGGCTGGCCTACATAGTACTCGTGTAAAAAAATATATACGTTTGCTGCTGCTTGTTGCCTTTCTGAGGTTGGTAGTGCTATCAGTCTCTGATACAAGCACTTCTAAAAAGGATGAGCATTGTGTCTAAATGCAAAACCCCAGCTTGCAGGAATTGGAAATAGGTTTCAGAAGTCTATTGGGATGGCAAAGGCAAAACTATGGGAGGGAGAAAGCTGGGGCAGTGGGGTTGCTGGAAAGAGTAACAGGACTTCTAGGGGAGAGAGAGCTCCCTGCACAGTGCTTTCACGTGGACCGGATGAATTGCATGGTTGTTCGGTAGACTATAGATAACCCCTGTATAATGTATCATTCTCCCTAAGGGTGATGAACAAAGTTGGATTTTTCAAGCTATAAAAAAGGATGATGAAACTTCATCTCTGATTGAGGATGTTGGTTCCTGCAATCTTGTAGATCCTCAATTTCTTAACATTTAAGTGCATGGATGAAAAATGGTATTATCTGGTTGTGGACTGCGGTTGTGGACTGCAGTCAGGCCTACAGTTGTTATATAGGCAAATTTTTGCATATAGGTAACAAAATGTCTTAATACTTCAAGGTAAATAGCACTCTCTAGATGCAATTCTCCAAATAAGAAAATGGACTCCAAGTACGATACGATGGTGCATTCTGGGAGAATGGTCAAGCAGAAGCCATGAATAATGCTGAAACGTAATCCAAATTGCACTCTTTCCTAGGGTAGTATGTGTCACTAAATTATATGCCCTGGGAGATTCACTTTGAGTTACAGAATTTTGCAGTTTGCAAGGGTAAGTTAATTCAGCGTAAAATATAATCTAATTTTATTTGGCATGTTTATTTTCTGTTTATGGTTGATCAACTGTAGTTGATCTGTTTCTATACTGCCTAGTTACTGGGATTATGGTGTTTTATCAAAACTTCTGAATCTGCTCTTGAGCACTTTTTAAAAGCAGTGACATTTTAACAATCTTGAGATTACTGTCGTGGTTCCCTGTTGGCTCTTTGCTAAGAGGTCAGCAGTGCCCATTTGTGGAGCAGAGAAGGATGGCTGTGTTCCTATGTTTTTTTCAGGCTACTTAAATGCATATTTCTACTGTATTTTCATTTGTGTTCATTCTCTTAAGTCAGCAGCTTTCAATCTCCTGCCATTTAAAGCCAATGACAAATTTTCTAGCAGTAATGGGAAGAGAACAGGCCTGGTAAGTCTCATGCCTGCAGTTGGCTCTCACCTCAAACTTTCTTGCAGAGAGGCAATACCTCACACACACATGCAGTGCGGCATTGGGACCCCTGTCCAGCTGAGTGGCCCGATGTGTGGGGCATGGCTGGCCCATACATTTAGCTTGATGACTGGCTCTACCTGGCTCATCTTGTCATGGAACATGGGCAAGGTGTTAGAGCTGCAGGAGAACCGAGGAAGCGCCTGGCAGGAGGATCTGGTAGGCACACAGGGGAATCGGGGTGATGCCTTGGTGGGGGCTGCCCAGCAGTGCAGCCTGTCTCCAGACATCAGCCTGGCCAGCTCCTGCTATGTGCATCATGTCCTCCACTGTGGGATAGATGTCTGTCAGGTTGCACAAGCAGCATGGTAGGCTACTACGTTAGGACTGTGCTGCTGTTGTAATGAACTGCTTAGTCTGGCTTAAAGGAGGTTTGTGCTCAAGAAGGGCTTGGGTGTTCCCAGCCCAGGAGTACTGCCAAATCTTTCCAGTGCAGATGGCGCTGAGGAATGGGAACGTCAGCTTCTCCTTTCGACATGGTTATTAATATACTCTGTGACTCCAGGCAAGCCATTTCTTCTCTGTGCCTCAGCTTCCCCGCTTGTGAAGTAGCTGCAGTAGTGATTGCACCTTCTTTTCCATGGTTATTTATCCAAGCGTGCAGCCAAATATTTTAAATTGTCTCCTGTTTGTTACCATAATGGGGAGCCTAGAAGCCTAACTTCAGATAGGGAATTGTTGGTCGATCACAACCTGTTGATATTTAGCCGTGGAGCTAATAGTGTTATAGAGCTAATGGGAAGGACAGCAGGTGACTTTATATTTCCAGAGAAGTTAAACATTTACTGTTCTTTGGAACCATGGGACAAATGTTCAGTGGGAGGGAGGCACACCGTATTGCACTCTACAAGACAGCCTCCTAGCTATCCTGTGTTTGTGTGTTTTAGAGCTTGGTCATTCCATTTCTCTGTAGTTTTTTTTAATCAGAGAACTGTTTAATCACACAGGCACCTCCTCGACTTGACATTTAAGCATTCTTTTAATAATAAAAAAGAATAGCACACAAATACAGTGCAAAGATTTCTTGTTAATCACTTGATTTATAAAGTGATGCGACATTTAGCAATGTCATATCCAAATGCCTATATAAATTATGAGTAATAGGAGTTTGATATCTTTCATCCTTTTCAGAAGACATCAGAGAATCAGATATGGTGTGGGAGAGTTCCCACACATAATATCAGTTATTGCAGTGCTGCATATTATGAACTTAGGAAGCCTCAACCTTGATTTCAATAAAAGTTAAGGTATGTATTTAAATTCTAGTAAGACATCATGCATCACTATACATCAAACACACCAACAGACAAAAAATATTTAGACTTTTCCATTGTAGCACTTGGATGAACATAAGACTTTTTCTATGATGTTATGATAAAAGTCCAGTTGAAAAATATCAATGACCTTTTAATCACAAATGATTTCATGGCCTATATCTTTATTAGTGATTAATTATTTGTTGACAGTTTAGTAATTCATGACAGAAATCGCTGGTTTGTGAATTGTGCAGGGCTATTGTACCTACAGTAGAACATTCTTTGCAAAAGTGTATGTGCATGTGTTAGAGGAGGGGGGTTTGTAGCTGGTTACTGCACAACTGCTCTGCTTTTTTTCTGTTTATTAAAAAGGCTACAAAGGGAACCAATTAAAGAAGAACCCTAAGTTTTAAAATGATAAGTTACATCTCTTTTTGTTCTGCTTTGTTCATAGGATTAAGTTTGGCAACTATTTTTTGGAATGGTAGAAAACATACAGTAACAGATCGGGAGTTCTCTGTCAGTCACTCATGGTTTGTGAGACAGCGTGCCACTGTGAGACAGAGAATCTCTTGTGCAGTGCATAGTAAAGTACACTACAGTTCTAATTATACGTTGTGAACAACTTAAGAAAAGAAACATTCTCCAAGTCATAAAATAGAATCTTTGATTTTATTTGAATTTACAAAAGTCCTCTTTCTTATAATAATGCAAAATGGATTATTTTTAAAATGCTGAACATAGCCGTATTAGTCTGAGATTCTTTTGGGGCTTCTTCACTAACAATGTTGATACCCACTGTAAATTTTAAATTGGTTTGTCTCTGTCAGACTGGAACTAAAGCTAGCTAAAGGCCTTGCTATCCTCAAAAGACTATTTTTATTATTCTCGTAATTAAGTTAATTACAACTCAATTTACTATTTCAACCATACAAGCTCCATTTTTTTCTGCGGGTAAAAAAAATGCTTTGTTCACAAGTGATTCTGAAATAGGAGCAAAACAGTAACATCCTTTCTGGACCCCACATCTTTGAAAAGCTAACAAAGGAGAAAGAAGCCCTGATCTAGCGCATGGCAGTGAAGTGATTAATTGCACTGTTCAGTCATTGACTTGAACAACTTGACAATACCATCCCTAACCTGTGATTTCTAACAGCCCCTGAGTGTTACTCACAGAATTTGAAAAAATACACGTGTGCTGGAAAAATACAAAGTGAGAACTTATTTCAACATGAAAGTACTTCTGGCCAAAAGGATTTATCTGTGCAAACGCCTAAAGAGATGGAGAGAATATCAGGGAAGTAGATCTGATTAGTCATACCCAGTGGGAGAAGGACTGCAGCTGTGAAGTATTCTGTCCTGAACTTACAAGTAGACAGCTCAATTGTATTTAACTGCTGCTGGCTGATACATTCAGACAGTGCAAACTCTCATGCTCTTCTCAAGACAAGGGTGGGCACCAGAACATGCTTAATTGCAAATGCTTTGTAGATCTGCAGCTGTGGTCAGATAACGTTTAAATGCCGATCCTCACTCTCAGAAGGACGGACACATAGCATTATGCCTGAGCTGCCATTCTCCATCCAGATTTCGAATGTGAAGGAAATTTCTGGGCTTAAGGTGCTATCCAAGAAGTTTCCTTGCACAGCTTCTAGAATGGGATAATTTTTTTCCAGAGAGGATAAACCAGCATTTTTTGTAGCAGTTAGGAGAAACTTATCTCAACTCTACCGATGTCACAAAGCTCCAAGATGTCAGCTTTGACAAAAGGGGATGCCAGAACAGGTTTGGCTCCGGGGACTAAAGAGCTGATTACGTGCTTAGCTGTGTGACTGCAAGCTTGTTTGACTTAGTGAACTACAACGACTACTTACTGTCCATTAAAATGGAAAGAAAAGTACAGTGAAAAGGCAGATTGTTACATCTGCAGCAAGGCAGGAATACTGCTCCTCTGGTGGATTATAGGATATTTTGCTTATGGGCAAGAGGAGCAGCTTGCTCTCAGTTGCCATAGGGGTGTGCACACAGGCAGCAATTCCGGCCAGTGCCAGTTTTGGAAGATCAGACAATGTAGGTTGAGGGTGGAATCACCCCTGTGTAAGGATCCCAGTTCTCCTGGAAGCACAAACTTCTTATACCTAATTAAATACAGCCTGCTGTGCCAGAGGGATATGCAGTGCTCTGTGAGGGGCCAGGCAGCGCCTGGCCAAGCAGTTTTTTAGAGATTTTTGTGGGACACAGACCACATCCTGAGATCTGCATATAGCCCACAACATCTGCAACTTACGTTTTAGCTTAGAAGAAGAAGGTTCCCAGCCCCACTGATTGCAAAGGTAACTGACAGCCCATGGCTTGTTGCAGCGCTGTGTGAGTCTGCAAAATGCTAAAAGTTGTTACCTTTTTGCACAGCTGTAGAATGCAGAAGACATAGCAGTATCCCAGTAAATCCTAGCAATGTTTTATTTTAAGTTGAGGCTCAGCTGGGAAAGCTGTAGCCCCTTCTGTCTTTTGTTTGTTTGTTCTCTAGAAAATGATCTGATCCTGAAAATGGGCACTTCTTATGAAAATGCCTTTTTGACAGAAAGTACAGCACTGTACAACGGCGCCGTAGTGTACGCTGAATAAATTGTATGGGGAAATGCCTGAGCTTCACCTCTGTACGTCACTTGTTAAAATTGGTTCCTTCGGGCTTGAGAGCATGATTGGAAAGAAAAGCAACAGCAAAGCTATCTCTCCCTCTAGTGCCTACAGAACCAGACTTTTCAGAATGACAGCTCAGAGAAAGACTGAAAGAAATGCAAAAAAAAATAATGGTGTCTTTCTGCCATGTATTTAGGACAAGCAAAAGCACATTCACAGCTAATTTTAAGCAGCCTTCAGAATGCAGTGTAACACCTTATTAACTCACTTGTACTTAATCCTTGCATTCCAGTATTTTTAGAAGCCATCATGCAATTCAGCAGTACTTTCAGCCCATGTCTCCTTTGTAATGGATGACACCGCTTTTATTTCTCATTTTAATTTAGAATTAGATTTCCGACAATAAGCCTTGCTCACACACAAAAGTTATACTGATTTAACTAAATTAATTTAGAATTGGAGTTAGTTAAACATGTGTACTCTTCCTTCTCCTCTCCCTAATGTGGTCTTCCTAATTTGGCTAAAGAGTGCCCTTTGTCACAATCCAGGCAGAACTTATAAAGGCCTACCTTCACCGCTTGCCCATCTGATCCTCTGCAAGGGAAGCAGAGTTTGGTCTAGTTGAACCTCTCGCAATCTGAAACTGTGCGAGGGTAAAGTCACCTTCATAGATTTAGGGCGCTTTGCCCGAGGGCTACGTCCCTTGACCAGTTTTGTAGTGCAAGTACCCCTGCAAGTACTGGATCGCAGCAATTTGAATGAATGGAATTTGAGACTTTTGAAGATGGTGCCTCTTCGTTCTTCCTTCGGTGGCTTATTATTTTTTGATGACGTGGGAACTCAGGGTACGGGTGTATCAAGTGTAAACAGTCCTATTTTGTCTGCGCCTGGTTTTATCTTGATCCAGTATCTCCCAGCCAGGAGGCTTAAGTTAGCTTTGGGCTGCCTGAAATGAGCTGCAAATGAAAACAAAGTCCTCTAAGCCATGGTTTCTCTCTGTTATGTATTATCTAATCAGAGCCCTCCGGAACAGACCTTTGGAAACCAGTTCTCTGCACAAACATATGAACTAAACTTATCAGGTAGCTTGTGTTAAGGCTGCTCTGGAGCAGACAGAAACTTACAGAGGTCTTTTTGATGATTTTTTTTTTTTTCCCCTAAGTGTATAATGTGCTTGCTTGCAGAGACATACACAAAACCCTCTCTTTAGCATCTCACAGAGCGCTAGTCAGAGGCACAGTACATAAAATACCAGTACAGCAAGAGGTAAGAATTTACAGCAAGGGACAGTAATGCCCCACTGAACATTTTCTGGAGGAAAACAAGGAATGCAAACCAAAACCAATTCCTCTTCCTTCAGCTTTCTAGAAGGCAGGTAGAAAGAAAACTTAACATTTCTAGGAATTGGTTTGTATACATGGGAAAGCTGCTGGGAAATCAGTGAACATATGTACTTAAAATGATTATTCTGCACCTTTCCCGGCATAGATCCTTTTATTCTGTATGAAGAGTGTCCTTTTGCAGTTTACCTTAATCTGTTTCTAAAAGGTGAAAGGAAAGAGACCACATGGTCCTCTAGTGCAGAGTGTCTGCTGCAGAATAGCTGGTCAGACTCTCTTCTCTATGCAAAGAAGTTCTACCTTAATTGCAGTTAATCCAGTCAGAAAACAGCAACAAATCTTTATGCATAAGACATATTTATCAGTGTAAAATGGGACAAGAAAGGAATGTAAACTTCCCCAGAGAATGCTGATTCTGAGCCCTCATCTGGAGTTCGCCCTTCATTTTACCCCAAAGTTTGTCCGTTGAAGAGATTCACAACTTAAGTTTGTATTCATCACTGCTTTGTTTGTAACATTACTTTATGGGAGGAAACGGTTTGTAGAACTTCACTGTGCTGGTAAATTGTGTCCCCACCTCTTGGAGAGGCAGGCAAAAGGACAAGTGAGTGACATGGCAAGTGTTTATCAATTGTAAGTATTTTACCCGGGTGCCTGAGTATGGGAGAACTTTGACTCTTTGCATGCTCTGAACTACATCTAATCTTGATGCCCCAAGGAGCTGATGCGAATAGAGCTCCTGTGCAGATGCCCAGACCCGGGTAGTGGAGGTGTGTGTCTGTGTAGAAGGTACATAGCAGCGGGGAGGGCTGAACCTGACCAGGGCCATTGTTCTCTCCTGTGGTAAGAGTCATAAATCACAATATTCAGAAAGTGCAGGAAAAGTAGCAAAGAGCCCTGAATGTGGGGGCTGTCATCCTTCCCCCCCGCCCCAAAGTAGGAAAGCCTGTCTTCTAGCCCAGAACAATTTCATTCAGTAGTCTGTTCAGTCCTTCCCTTCAGAGCACCATTTCATTTTCAAACTCTCAAACTATCTTGAAGTGATTAACTCCCCTGAGCAGAGCAATCTGCAAATGGTGTTTCTCCCATCTGACTCCAACATCTCAGTATGTCAGAAGGCCTTCCCTACTGCCTTAATTTTTTAAGGAGTCATCTGAGCCCTTTCTTTCGACGACTGATAATCTTCTACAACCCACAAATAGCTGTTGTTAAAATGGGTCCATCTCTGAACAGATGTGGTTTATCTTAACGTGTGTGATGCTGCAACAGGAAACCAGCTTGCTACAGAACCAGGCTCACTATTTACACTAGTCCTGGATCTTGGGTAGAAATTTGTGACAAATTTTGACTCAGAAAAAAAAATGTTAGTCATAGGAAAAAGGGAGAAAGTTAGAGAAATGAAGAAACCATAGGAAGCCAGAGGAAGCTGCTTTTAAATTGAAGCAGGAGAAATGCGATCCATAACTTGTCATGACTGATGGGAATGAGAGCTAACTAGGATACTCATTAGGCCTCTGGAGGACTCTGGTTTAAGGAGTCTTATGAAAAGGTGCTTTTTATCGAACCTATTGCTAGGGCAGGCACCTACCGCTTTAATATCTGTAGTTCAGGCTATATTTTTCTGCATGCGTTCTGCATGTAAAAAGTTATAATGAAGATAGGGAATGAATGTATTTCTGCTTAACCCATGAAGAGAGGCTGAGAGCCTCGCTGAAATAAGGTATCTTCCACAAATTTTGTAATCAGAATAGAGATTACATTTTGAGGGACTGAAAGGTTTCTACTTAGTATGTAATCTTGCCCTCTTTGAAATGTGCACTCTGCATGTGCTTCCATCACAACCTGAGCGTGAAAGGCTGGGGCAGAGCACATAGTTTCTTATTGTCATGGGAGAAGCAGAAATGACAAAAGCATTTCCAGTACATTGCTAGGAGAATGCTGAGATGCCACGTGTACATTCAAAAATTAGTCTTCTAAAGAGAGAGAGGACCTGCAATTTCTGTAATTGCTGGTTCGGTGCTCGTGTCCACAGGTCAAAAGAAAGGGACAACTCCTGTTAGGTGAAGAAGGATGGTGGTACCAGTAAGGACAAAATACTAATCCAAGATGAAGGGCATAGGGAGAAGCCCTCTTTATTTTGGAAGAACAATGGAAATTGGTTCTGGTCATTACCCAAAAAGTCTTGCTTTAGTCTCTTTTTCTTTCTTTGTGCAATATGTACTTTACAGATTTATGGAATATTACATTATCTCCTTTGACCTCTTATATATCACAAACCCTTCCGTTTCACTGAACTAACCCTGTTACTGAGCATAATATGTTCAATGAAGTATACCTTGTCTTTGACATACCTTATCTTCAAGGAAGTGTCCAGTCTTGGTCTGAAGATATCAAAAGATGCAGCAGCCAAGATTTAATTTCAGAGAGGGATCACTTTGACCGTTTGACAACTGTGCTGCTCTTAGCTCCGCTTGTGTGCTCCTCCACTAGATTCCCTAACAGGGCAGGCCGTAGTTGATACTTAACGGTTTTCAGTGCTTCACATATTTGCCGTAACATCCCAATAGACAGATTTTCCTACAGCTACAGAGATGCTGTGCTTGAAGGGGGTCTCTATAACACTCTCATGCTATGAATTGTGGTAGAACATGCCAGCTGAGCATAGAAGGGAAAGAAAATTAAATATAAATTCACTACTGTGTAGCTAGAACAGTGGGGATAAATTCCCTCTATTTCCAGGCATCTGTATTCCCAACTAGGGATACCGTTAGTGGAGACAGACTGAGCTCTTTTGATCACTTTCCGCTGTGAAAGGGATCAATCCTCCTTGCTCTTCACACTCTCTCCTACAGGATCCTGACTTGACCTTGGGCCGATTTTCATATTCACTGCGCTGATCCAGCTCATTAACCCATCAGAAAACTGTCCCTTTTTTGCTTCTCTGGATCTATTTCGTGCCAGTTCAGTGAGCTGAATCAGCTCGGCGAGGGGTCAGGTGAGTGTCAAAAGTACGGTAAGGAGACACGGGTGGGCAACATAGAGGCGGAATGAGGAGAAGGAAGAGGAGAAAGACAGGCAAAAGCAGGCAAGGTGAAGGAACAAGACTGCTTCTTTCAACAACAGAAAGCCTTAAGATCAGCTGCTCTCACCTCGTCTGATTACATCCTTAGGAACGTAATTGCCTTAGAGTTCCTGGGGAGTCAATGTAGAAAAGGGAGTTCCTTTAGAGGGTGGCTAAAAAGGAAATAAAGGGAAGTAATCTAATTTAGATGCATAGGTTAGGCAATGTAAATATGCCTGTTCTTTACTGCAAAGACCCCTGTGGATTAAAGCTTTAAAACATGGTTAATGACTAAATGACTAAATGCCCAGAAAAACAAAATAATGGTCTCTAAATGCAGAAGTAGTCTTCAGAGAGCTCTAAAAGGCCTCAAGTACAATCCGAAAGACCATGTAAGTCTGGAGAGCGGAGCATGAGCACCAGGTGAATTGGCTGCGTGAAGTCAGTGTCGAGCAAAGGTTGGTGAAGATGTTGTCACTTGGAATTTGCTCAGGCTCTGCCTGAGGAGAAACTCAGGAACAATCCTCTGGCTTACCTCTCGTTTTCAGTAGAGTAGAGTTGCCCCTGCCGTTCCCTGCGTGCCGCTAGGTCTCTTCCCTAACTTTGTTTCTCTCTTGCTCTTTTCACTTCTGCCATTATTTGTAAAACTACTACTGAAAGTGACCTACATAAATAAATAAATTGAATTAATAAGTTATGAGGGAGAGAATGAATGTGTGAGTGTGTGTAGGTGGATGACACAGAGAACCAGGCTGGGGGGAGCAGCAGGAGCTATCGGTTCATTTGCCGTCAGCGGCAGAGCCCCAGGGAGGGTAAGGACATTAAGTACCTGATTGCGCAAGGTGCTGAGCACCTTCATCTTCTGTCATTTTTGGAGATAATTGAAAGCGTTTCCCTACCATGGCAGTAGAGGCTTCAAGGAAGGAAGAAGAGGGAATCAGCCTAAACCTGTGATTTTCAGCCTTTTTTTTTCAGTTTGCAGATCCCTAAGGATTTCTCCCCTGTAACGAATCTTTTCATAATTACCTTTCACGAAACCTTTTAAAATAATCAATGGACCCTCAGGGGCCTGTGCAGTTGAGTTGCTGGCTTTCAGGTAATGCAATGCAGGAGAAACTTCCCTCTTGCAAGAGCAGGGCTGGAAGTGTAATTTCCAAGTTGATATCGGTTGTGTCCTCTCAGGTACAACTTTTCTCCATGGAAGAAACTAGCCATTATGTTAATCAAATAGCTGAGCTGCTGGCCCTTTGCTACACTGCCAAACCCTGGGACATTTTCTGTACGAGAACATGAGGTGAACTCTGCAGTGCAGGATGCGATGCTCCCTTGGGATTCACCACATCTTGCCCCAGAGATGAAATGTGCCCATTGTGCTGTGTTGTAGAGCCACACGTGCTGACAGCTTTGCCCTTCAGGATGGGGCGTATACAGCTGGAATTCAACAGGTTGCAGAAAGACATTTGCGTTATTAAATGGATAATATAGGGAAAAAAAAGTGGTTTAGTTATCGATGGTGTTTGCAGCAAGTCCTTAGTAACGCTGACACTGCAGCAGTCCCCCTTTTTTTTCTGAAGTAGTTCAAACCTTTGTATGATATGTCCAGAGTCTAAGATTGTATTATCGTACCTGGCAGATTGAACAGCTTTTTAAAGAATGCTTGTAGATGTGTGTCCATATCTGTGTATTTTGTATGTGTACAATTTCCTCTCGCCTTTTCCAAGTCTGTGGCTCAATAGCACTCTTGGTAGGAGTCAATGTATCCCTCGCAAATGGTAAATAGGGCTAGAGCTGAAGAAACGGTCTTGAATTTCCCTTCAAAACAAGTTTAACTTGTTCCTGTTCACTTCTAAAAGATCCAGTTGTTGCCCTGACATGAACTTACTCTTTATAGTTGTCCATTGGAGCTGTTGTAGGAGATCCAAATGACATGCTGTGCAGCCAGCCCTTGAGTAGATTATCCACTCCCTGGAAAGCACTGGAAAGGAAAATAGGATTTTTCAGTTTTTTTCAGTATTCAGGGTAGCGGCAGAGGAGAGAATAGGATGTAAAGGATGAGGTATTGTTGGTTGCAGGGTGTGCCTTTGAGAAGATGTGATGTTCTGAATCGATTTTCACTTTAAACGTGGCAACTGTATATGGAGGAATAGGGAATGACAATAATAAAGCCTGGAATTCATAAATACACTTATAACTCTGGTCAAGTGCAAATCCCTCATGATAAGAAAGGGGCACAGTCTGCCTATCAGTCACAGGTAGCACAGTCTCTACAGATTGCTCTGCAGTGATTGCTCTTAATCAACCCTTCATTCAGCTGCGAGATGCTGTTAACATATAAAGTAGGGCAGGCTGTCATCTGACTGTTATTGACAGCCAGTCCAGTAACTGAGTCTAGAGTTTGTTGCAGATGTGTGTCTAAGTCCAAGGTTACCTAAGTTAACGCAAGAAGAAGGAGAGAATTAAAAGGAAAATTCAGGCAGTTGCATCAGAAACTTCATTATTGTGAACCTGGGAGCCTCCAGAATGACTTGTGAACGTCCCTGCCAGGTCAAAGGACATTGCCCTCCATTCCTGCAGAAAATACTGCTTTTTGTAGAACATGATGGGTCAACGTCACTGGCCTACTGCATGAGCTTGCTTTGTGCCAGGGCTCTGCAGCAGCATGGCCAGCCCTACCAAGTGCTTTTGAGCCCGTGACCGTGGGCCGTGGCCGGTACTGATGCAGGAACCGTGCTCCTTGCTGCCCTGGACGTGCCACCACCTTTCTATATCTTTCCTTGCCTTGGACACCTTCTGTTCATCCTCACAGCATAATGTCTTGGAGCAATGGAAGAAGTGAGCCTTGGCCCTAGGCTGATACGGGCAGCAGTACAAATGCTGCCTTGTTAGAGATTATGCTCATTATCTTTGCTTCGATCTCTTTTTCAGGTGGCTGAAAACAATAGAAAGAATATTTACATGACACAGAATTTTCAGAGAACTAAGCCATACGAGTACTGAAGGCCTCACTGACAGTCAGTGGGCAGGATCATATAGAATATTTAGGTGGAAGACCAAACACCACGCTTAGTGGGATTTCTAGAAGGATTTCATTACTTAAGGTTCACACTGATTGAAAAGCATGCACCTAACTACATAAGCACTTTTATAAACCTATCAAGTGTGCATTTGTATGTGTAGATGTCTAAATATTTATTTTTGTATGGCATTTAGTGACTCTGAAAATAAGGCTCACTGTCCAGCCCCAGTCCAGAAGCCTGTACATGTGAACCTGGCCTTGCCTCTCGGCAGGGGTTATTAAGTCTGGCACCACATGGAGCTAACTCGGACATACGACTTCTCAACCAGAACTGCACTCGGATGCTTTTAAAAATGCTACCTTGTTCAGCTAGAACAAAAGAAGTGGAGTGAGCACGTCACTCTGTCAGTGCCCTCCACTCCTTTGGGTAAAGATTGTCGTCATGTCGCTGTGTTGAATACAGCATCCATGAGAAACAATAGTTCCAGGTATATAATTTTCAGCTTCCTTGTGTGTTTCTAAATTCTTGAATCTAAAAAAACCATTAAAAAAGCTTTAAAGGATCAGAGATAACATTTATTTGTTATTTACATGCCTTTTTGAGGCTAAATAATTCACACTGCCTCAGCCACCTTGCCTGATGATCAGGACAGCAGTATGCAATAGTATGTGCTTCTCCCTTTCACCTCCACTCTCTCCATCAGTGCTGCAATCCGGTACCCAGAGCACCGTCCTGAATACAGATTTTCTTTTTCCTGCTACACTTATTTCCTTTAAGGCATTTTTTTCCCTCTTGTGGATTGACAGACTTATCAACACTGGCTAAGATTCATTTAATATGCCTAACATAAGCCGAACAGTATCCTGTCCTGTTGCTCCATATTCTTTTATCAGAAATAATTGGTTTTAGCTGCAGTTATTTGCATTATCTGCTTAAATATTTAGCAAACGCAATAGTTTGGTAGTCAGGCATTGCTGTAATCTAGTCCGAATTTTAACTCTATAAGCCAATTCCTTTTCCTCCTGGCTACGATGAGACGATATCCCCAGGAAGCAGGAACACAGCAGCACCTGGGGCTGGATGCTGCGCTCCCAGTGCCTGCGGCTCTGGCGGAGATGTGGAGGGGGATCAGCACACAGCAGGCCTGCCGAATCAGTCCCAGGTGCCAAATGTGGAGATTCGTATTGCACGGCAAGGCTTTGAATTTTCATTTTTCATTCATTAAAAGGCAGTCAAAAAGAAAGAAGCTCCATTCTCATCCTCCTATGTGCTGTCACACTCACTCGTGCACATACACCGCTGCCTTTATAGGTAACATCAAGGGATGTAACGGCACAGTAAGCAGAGAACTGTACCAAATTTCCCTGGATTATAGAGTATATTTTTATGGATTCTTTGGCAAAAGGATCATTGCTATTTTTTTTAGGTTTTAGTATCTTGCAAAAACATTTCATCTTTCTCTGTCCATTTTAAAATCTCCTTTGGCATTAGGCAAAATTTTTCCTTTATTAATCCCTATGGGTATAGTCCTAGTTTGCTGCAGATTCTCTGCTGGCTGTCCTGGCTTTTCCCCCAAATCATCACAAACTTATTCTGAATGTGCTTATCTACCTGTAGAGTACTCTCCCAGGCTACCACAGCCTTCCTACGGGCAAGACTTGATGGAGCAGCTAGCCGTCGGGCTGCAGCATGCACAGGTGCTTTAAAGTCATCCCTTTAATCGGAGGTTACAGGACCACTTTCAAGCACTCGTGGACAGAGTGCAGGCAAGACTATCAAAGATGCCAGCTGAATGCAGAGCAGTCACGTGGATATCACCTCTCGGTGATAACAGCAGAGGAAAAAAATGCCTTTACTCACTGTAAAGACCGTGGCAAGGCATGCCCAACTCACCCACGGACCTGAAACGGAGGGAAGAAAAGGAAAGACTGGCATTTCTTTCCCCTTCTTGCTGTTTCTGGACCTGCCTCTAACACACTCCAGGGCTCCATGCTCCATTTCTGATAGATACACAAAAGCCTTGTCTGGCTTCCAAGCTAACGTAGGACCATATCTGGGACATCCTGGGGTTTATGGCCTTGATATTGACACATCAGAGTATGTGACATCGGAGGATATCCTGCCTGCGGCTTCCCAAAGTTAGTGGGAAGGCTTTGTGGAAGAATACGTCCTTTTACAGACCGTGTCACCGATAGACAGTGGTGACACTGTTGCTCTTAGGGAAGTGGTGGTGTTCCTGCCTCTACAGCACATTCACCTTGGTGCGTGTCTTCTGACTTGAAAAACGCTTCTTAGAGAAATTTTCTCCGTGTATGACTGATACTGGCACATCAGGGACACAATTAGCACTCTGCTCGCGTGGAAGGGAAATGCTAAAAAATTCACTTCAACTCATTCCTATTATTTTTTATTTATCATTCACCAAATATAAACACTTTTTGAATTGTAATACTTGCCTAAGCGTAGTATGGTTTTTAGATTGTTTATAAAGTTTTTTTAAACTCTAAATTTAAATTTAACGGGCATTACCTGGGATGATGGAGCCATTATCAGTACGTACACATGTACGTACTTCAGTCACGAAAGCAGCAGTCTCAGCTGCTTTCTCAGCTCTTGGGGACAGCCCTTTCTCTGCCATCAGACACATGGCTAGGGCAAGTCCCCGCACGAGGTAAGGCTCTTAGGAGCACTCCTTGAATGTTCAGAGTTACAGAGCAGCGTTGAGCTTCTTTAGCAAAAGCTGTCTCTGATCTTCAGGAGCGAGTGTGAAAGCGCATACAGGGCAAAAGCAATGAGTAATTGTAGTCCTTGTAGTTTGCGGGCAGATACTTGTCCCTGCAAAAAGAATACCTGCATGGTACGGGAAATCTGTCCTGGGAATATAAGAACAAGGCAAATCCTTGAGCTGTAGACTGCTAGAGACAGGGAAATGTTGGGAATGTGCTTGCCCTCTTTTTCTAAACTTTTCTAGGCATCCAGGTTTGGCCATGATTGGAGAAAGGGGTGCTGGGCTAGACAGACTGTAGGTCTAACTGAGTGGGCTATCCGCTATTAGAAGAGGTTAACGCCTGAAAGAACCAGGTGATCAGGAAACCATTTTTTCATGCATTTTTGCATCTCCATTGGCTTCAGCTGAGATGATAGATCTCAGATCAGAATCAAGCCAATGGCTGAGAATTGTTTTGTCAGCACAAACAAGTACTTTCTGTTCCTTTTTCAAGTTGTTTGAGTCCACTGGATAGCCTCCGTAATGTATTTCACTGTTAAGACGCAAGTGTAAGCCACATACTGTAGTAGATGAAGTGCTCTATTGTGGTCAAAGGGTGGTGGATGGAAATGAAAGTTGGTTAAGCAACCAGTTAGGAGAAGGTACTTGTCATATAACAAAGAGAAGTGACTCACGCAATGTCCTCTTCCCCCTCCAGTCACTGTATGAATCACCTCACCTGTGTCCAAGGAAGGGGCAATTCAGTTTCTCAGTTCTTAGATGAGTTTTCAATTTAAAAGTACTGCAGGATCAGGACATTATTTGGTGTGAAGAGTTGTACAAGCTGTTATTCCGTTTTAGTATGTGACTGCAATACAATTCTATTAGAACTCGGTCTCAAATACGCTCAGTGTGAAAAACATACATCTCGACTTGCTCTCATTCACTGCCTACACAGATTTTCCTCTTCCAAACTCCTTTGGTGCTCTCTCTTGATCTGCCGTGTTACTTTTAATTGTTTGCCTTAGAAACGAAGAGTGAGGAGATGGAGGAAACGTTTTTGCTGGAGGAAGACGTTCAGACTCATTTTAAGAGGGCCAAGGAATTGCAATTAATAAGGTATTACTCTTCATGATATCATCTGCAAACCCATCCCGATTAGCTTACGAGGGACATTTGCTTTTTTTGCTTCTCCCTCACATTTGGGCTGTACTGACCTCTTCCCTCTATCATTCAGAAGTTAAAGGGAGAATAAGTGCTGCTCTGGAAAAATTCAACTTGTCAGAAGTGAGGCAGTGTTGATACCAAGAAGGCTTCTTTCATCCCATCGCCTGGCTTTTCCATGACTCTCCTCCTGCTCCCACCCCCATCTATTTCCATATTACACGCTTGTTACCAGGGACTGGAAGAGTACGGGAAGAAATTCATCCTAGTATGGACTTCTTTTGAGGCACATTTCTCTCATTCCCATTTTGTCTTGATCTTCTGTTAACTATCACGAGATAAAATCAGGCAGCTTGACATTTTTATTGTGTTTTCCACACAACAGGTTGGGTTAACCTATGTGGGATTCCCGTACGTAACTTACCCAGCTAATTTATGTGGAAAATACCAACTCTCTTGTCCTAGCTTGGATTTGAGTTTGAATTAGCTACCTCAGTATAAAAGCAAACCTCATTTCAAAATGAAGACATGCTTTTTCCCCATCTGACGTAGTTTGCCTTCCTGCACAGATGTAATACAAGGGAACACGCATATCTTTCTGCTGTTTCATTTTCCTCTTTTCAGTTGTACATTCAAAAAGCAAGGTTTGATTGGAAAATAGAGGTCCCGGCAAATCTGGTCACTGCCGCTACCATACCTGCCAAATGAATAAGGAGGCAGTGAGCCTTTTAAAATAAGGTGTTTAGATTCTATACATAGGATCATGTCTGATATTTTAAAACAAAATCCACCTATTTCTGTCTGCATCTCATGCAAGACTGCACACATCCTGGAAAAATCAATTGAAGGGTTTCTGTGTTATGAAAAATAGGCACTTTTTTTTTTAATTATTGCACTTAACTTAAGGCTATGTTTCTCTGTGGATCTGTCAAAACTCCTTTACAATTCAGAATTCGACAGCATTAGCAGTTTTGATGGCATTGAATTGTTACTGGAAATGCTTGTGCTGAGTCTAGCCTCAAATATAACTAAAGGAACCAAAATGTAGCTCTTCCTATTGATTATTTAGCCTGAATACAAATTAATAAGGATGTAATCCTCCATCTTTATATTTTAAAAGAATTCATTTGCTCATTTGGAGAGGCTAGAAAGTAAGTTGCGGTGAATGAAGTGGGAAGAGCACTTTTGCCCACTGAACTATTGGTTTGAGATTGAACGAAATCATTGACCGTTTTACCCGAGAGGGTTTGAAGAAGCCCATCAAAATGTCTGTACGCAGACTGACCCTGCAGCATAGGAGCAGCAGAATGCACTGCCACAAGGGAGATCTGTCTAGGTATTTATACCATGCTCATTGCCATGGAAACTGAAAGCCTTATGAAATGTAGACATTACGTACAGAAGTGTTTGTGCTTTCCTGCCTCTCTCACACTCAGTCTTTCCTTCCCCCCAACACTGGGGCTTTTGTGGATGCTTTTATAGCGAGGAGGCCCAGTGTCAGAGAGTGACTTGTACTGATTTCCCAAAACCTTGGGGTTCCTGGGCCAGACTGGCCCAGTGCCCCCTGGACTGCACCCATCAGTACTGGTCCTGCAGCCACCCACCCGTCACGGGTGCTCCCGAGCCCCTCCAGTGTGCCTGGCGATCTCAGTGTACAGTAAGAAGTCCCTCAGCAATATCTGAAGGGCATAGCTTTGGGGATGGGTCACCAAGACGTAACTCATGGTGTGTCCCCTGCCTCCCCAGGGATGTCGGACACGGCAGCCACGGGGCAGGATGCACCAACCTCAGACTTCGGTGTTGGGCTATCTGTCAGACGTATTGAGCAGTTACGAAGGGAGGAGTACAAGAGCCGTGTCCTCGCTCCTATACTGTGAGGAAACACTGACGTAACGCCGTGCTGCTCTCTGGGCCTTAAAATGGTTTAGAGCGTGGATGTGCCCACCCGGCACAGCTGAGCGTGGTTTTCAAACTCTGGACCAGCACACGCCATGGATCTCCCGCTTCTTTAGAGAAAACGTTTTCTATTTAAGCAGCCACATCCCAGAATCATTCAAGATGGGAACTCTTCTTTCTGTGGTCACATCTGGCATTGACTGTGTGAATTTCAAGTAGGTATTAATCATGCTTTTGCACCTCCCATACCTCACCAGCATGTCATGAGACTTTTTTTCATTAATATCGTTGTAAAGTGCCTGGGAGCTTATCGAATGAAGCTGAAACCAATAAAAGTATCCTAACTGACTTCAAAAATAAATTAGTCTATTTCTGCTTCTGCCTATGAATGAGATCCACCCTAAGAGTTGGGTTCAGCTTTGGCCCTCTTAACCCACGTCTATATAATTTGCAAAGCTGGGTTTATCATGATGCTTCAAGTTAATATGCTGATACAACCCAATTTTCTAAAGAAAAAGGCTGACTACAGGTCTTCAGAAGGAAATATTTAGAAATGCTCTGCTTAATTTTATGTCAGTCTGTTGTACTAGCCAAGAAAAATGGAAGACCAAGAGCAGTTGGGAGTCGGGAGTGCTGCGGAAGGAAAGCGTACATTACCTCTTGCTTCCCATGCTATAAAATATTGCTGTGATGGGTTTCAAAGAAGTATACCTCACTCTTCTTGACCAAATGGAGGGTTTATGAATGGCAGGGAAATTAAGAATCCAGGAGATTCTGAAATGGCGAACTGAGATGTCTAAAGCCAACAGAAAGGTGCATTGCAATTACAACATATTGTTGTTTTTCTGAATCTGTTAGTCCATTGGTTTAAAAATGGTTGTATTGTTAACATAGTACTTCTTTTGCTGTAGCCACACACTTAAGGAGGCATGATACAACACCAGAAATTGCTAGCTAGAGATGTGGTATTTTGTACACAGTATGATTTCTAATTGCTTGAATAATACTGCATCAATGGAATAATTTCTTACTCGGTGAGAGTTGTTTCTCACTGCTTGAGATATAATAACCTCTTGGGAAGTCACGGAGCTGCAAACTCTAATGATCTACATAGAGCATTTTTGCTCAGTCTGTACTCTTAAAATGCTCAGCATTCAAAAAAAAAAAAAAAGAATCAGGAGAAACTGGTAAAATAAGTTGCAGCAACTGAATGAGAGTGCTCTTCAGAAATATATATAGAACCTTTTTAGACGCCCACAGTCCCTATATTAAAAACAGTGATTCAGAAAATCAGCCAGCAGATTCCTGAACCACAGTATTGTGTGTAATTTTTGCAGTCCACATTTAAAAAGATGCATTGTTTACAAGAATGGAATGAGCATTACGAGACACTTTTTCAATAAAGCCGTTTTGTAGTGTAGTCTCTTTACTTGGATAAGAGCTCTTTTGATGTTGCTATTTTTAATGTAACAGTTTAATTTGTTATATGCATCCATGCATTTATAAAAACGAATTTTCTTCTCAGAAATATATATTAAACAATTCATCCATAAATCTACACAGTAATATTAAAAAAACCAAACCGAAACAAAACAGAGTGAGCCTGGAAAGAGTAGCAAACTCATCTATCCAATGCCTACAGCAAAGAACCTAGAGTTGGGAAGCTATCGTGGTTAAGCCTACCACCAAGTCAAGTGTTTGCCATCCAAATCCAGAATCACCTTTTGCTTTTAAAAAGCCGCGTACCACAGTCCCTGAGCAGGACTGAAGGGGCTGACTGCAGCCCCAACTCCGTGATCCTCCTTACCGGTGAGGGGTCACTTGAAACATTTCTGTTTGTTGGTCAAACCATAGAAGGCAAATGTTAGTTAAACTCCCTGGACGGACAAGGCCATTTTTTCACATCAGCCAAGTTGGGCAAAAGGGGAGGTCTCTCTGAAATGATACCATCTACTGTGCTGATGTAGGACCTGGTATTGGACCTAGCATAGGACTTGGCATAGGACTTGGCACAGGACCTCCCAAGGCTGGGGAGATGCCTTAAGGCCTCAATGCCAAGGACCCAGCTGGCATCAGGACCTGGTACAGGGGCAGCAGCTGCCCTGGCCCCATCCCCCAGCAAGGTTTAGGATGCAGTCCAGAACAGGAGCTGTGACATTATTTAGAAAGCTGCAGCTTTTCTGTATGAAGGCATTCTTGCTTTTTCCCAAGCCATGAGACAGGTCAGAGTAAGAAGTCTCCTGCTGCAATACACAGCAAACCCTGATGGACAGGAGCTCCGTCAGGGGAGACCCACAGACCCAGTCCTGAGTGCCTTGAGTCGGACTGCAGCTGCTGTTTGCACAGGGAGCCAAGGGCATTTTGTGGCCTTTCCCTTCCCTTCTTCCTCATTCACGGCAGGGTGAGAGGTTGCCAAGCCAGTACAAGCAACACCAACGGTGGCTGTGCACGTTACCCAGGCATTTCAGTAGACTGGAAGCTAAGGCAGCCCCAATGCAAGCTAATGCATTTCCAGAGGTAGTATGCCCCCAAACAATTTTATATTGGTGTATATTGATGAGCCTAGGTCTATTTTTTTATGAGGTCTTCAGTGTTATTGACCCACCTGCCTAGGAGCGTGAGCCCAGGTTGCACAGCTCGGAGCAGACCGATAGCTCGGTACCAACACCGGGCACCCTGCTCGCCCAGACCGAGAAGCCATTGTGCAAGAGCTGCTGGCCCTGAGGGCAACTGCCCAGAGGGAGGTGAGGATGTCTCGGAGGGATGGCTCCTTGCTCAAACCCTGCTCAAAAGCCATGAAAGAGAGGAACTACCTATCACAGAAACCCTCCTTCTCCACCAGAGCCAAACAGCGTATGACCTTCTTGAACGCCCTTGCCCAGCTGAGTATTTCATTTTTGTTCTGAATTATGTTCTAGACTCGGTACGGAGCAATGCTGACAGCGGCTGTGCGTGTCGTATGGGCACGTAAGTAAACTGCAAGCTGAGTAACAATTCAAAGAAACATACACCCTAAGGATTTTTTAGGCAATTAGGGCTTACTTAGTTGGCCTGAAGAACTGTAGCTATTTATTCCCTTCCTGGCTCCTCTGCTCCAACAGCAGTGAGGAGGTTTCTAAAGTACCAGTCAATGTTTCATCCACTGCTATCTCTGATCTTTCTCTGGACAGATTAAATGGTGGGAAGGGCTTTTCTGGATGGAAAGTAAGAGTAACTCTCTACTTCAGAGAAACAACAAGCCTTTGTTTCCCGTGTAGTGTTAGCAAGGAAGAGAGGTCTGCCATATAGGATAGGACATAACTAAAGGGAGTTGTCATATAGGATGAAAGTGAAGTCAAGAATAAGGTACATGCTCACAATAACTTTGCTGCTTCAGACTACAAGTCAATGCCGTGCCATCTTCTGAGTTAGCGTGGAGATCAGGCTTTGATGGACACTAATATGAAGGGAGAAAGCATAGTGCAAGGGCAATTCCTGGCGGAGTTCCCGTAGACGTTAAGGAAAGCCAGAACTCATACAGAAGGAATTTAAAGCAGTCGATTATATTTTGAGTGTGGCCTCTTGCGTACTATTTCTCCCGTGCTTTTCAAAATGAAGATGGTGCTCGCAGAAAGGGCTGTCTTGCAGGCCTCCATTCCCCTATAGGACATCCCCCGGCCATGCATCAGCAAGACGAGGCTTCCTACGCAGTCCCCTCCTAGCCTGTCTCAGGCCTGTGCTGGAGCAACCTGCTTCCAAAGGAAGGGTTAGATCCAGGCAGTACTTGACTTCGCTGCAGAAATTGCCCGCAAACGGAACAGCAGCTTAGACAGCTTGGCCCGGTGGAAGTAACTCAGCTAACATCTGAGGTGGTTACCTACGTATGAACCGTCCAGGGTGGTTTTAGGAGGCACTGGGCTAAGTCCCCACTGGTGACGAAGCCAGGAGATGTCGAGTTTTAGTCTATTGCCGTCACTTGGGGAATTAAAGCCCTTGGAAGTGGCACCAGGAAGAAATGAAGTGTCAGCCCTCAGAGAAAGTTCTGTTCAAGAAGAAGGAGATTCCCCTAATAAATCTTTCACCTGCTCTCTCAGCCTGCCACAAGCCTGCAATACTTTTCTCTAAAACTCCGCGTAACCCAGAGCTCGACAAACAAACGGCACTTCTACAACGTGCACGAGGTCCTCGCAAGTGACAACTGTCTCGTCCATCCTCTCGAGAGCACATCGGAGGTATCCCGCCGGTGTCTTGACTTGCGGGAAGGGTTGCGTTTAAAACTGGGCTCTGACTGTGTTAGCTGAGCGGTGTGGGGCATTGTGCGGAGTTGTACAATCTGAATGAAAGACTTTATTGTAACGGGTGCCGCTTACGGCATCACAGAAAATGGTTGTGAGATTTTTCAGGCTGAAGCCTCCTGTGAACACTATCCCAACTCTGTGCTGTTTGTGCAGGGGGCTATCAGAAGGCAATCCAAATGAAAGATTAGCACGTTGGAAAGGACAAAGGAAAAGAAAACCAGTGTGTGGATGGCAAAAGTAGAGGTATATTGGAAACCCCACCATCTTTTACTCTAGCCTTTTTACAACGCAGGGTTATATCCACTGAGCATAGCATTTTTCTTTCCCCTATTATACATTCTTACCCAGCAACTTTGTATTTAATGGTAAGTGCATGAAGAATATTAATACATACATAAATTAGGACAAACCCCTGAAGTTGATAAAGCCTGATGTAGACAGTCTGGAGCATTAAAGAAGAAACCAGGGGAATAAACATAAAAGTTCAAGACCTGAGTTGGACTAAAAATGGTTTAAACCTATGTCTGGACGACCAAAATATCTACAGTTACGTTAGATCACATTTCAGATATTTGGAAGCAATACAAAGTTTCCTCTGTTAGTAAATTATTCCCTTAACTGTCCACTACAGAGTTTCTTTCATTTCCTCTCCCAAACATCTGGCAGTAGATGCTGCAGAAGCCCACAGTCAGCAAAATACACAAGCAGGGCCCTAACTTTAGTTCATGAGTCATCTCCGTGGCTCCAGCGGGACAGTTCAGGTGGTTAAAGTTAAGCATGTACTTAAGTACTTTACTGAAACGAAATGAATCCATGCCAGCGAGAGGTTACTGCCTAGGTGGAGAACCGGCCGGCAGCCTAACGGCATGTCCTGAACCGTTTATAAAAGGGATTCCTCTAAAACATAATTGAAAGACACACCTCTGCTGTGAGAGCAGTCATCCCTAAAGACTGCTGTCAGCCTTTAGAGTCTCTCGCAGGCCCCTCGTTACTACTGAGCTGTTAATTGGAAACACTTTAATCAGGTTAGGCAGAGCAATGAGCGATTGCTCACCCTCGCCTTACAGGGCTCCGCGAGCCGGCGGCTCACGGGTGGAAAACCCCTGCTCCAGAAGCGGGATACCTGCTCTGTTACAGAAGTTCTGCTTTTCTGTTCATAACAGCTCAGCTACCGACCTATAACTATGCTTCCAGGCAAAAATTTCAGTCAATGGAGTCATCATTTGCGAGCAGCCATTTCCACTGCACAGGCACAAAACCAGAGCGTTTCTTCTCCGCCATCCAAACATTTGCGGAGCTTAAAAATCCTTAATTTTTGAAATTCCGTTTGGAGCCGTTTTACCCAGGCCACGGCGAGCACGTTCTCCGATGCCCCGATCACCACGAGGCCTGCGATTAATTCTGCTCAGGCTGCGGTCCTGTCTCCGCAACAGCCCCAGTGTTTGCTTGCCCCCCGGCTCTAGGGCTACCAACCAGCCCCAGGTAACCGGCCGGCGGGGCAGGGGGGCTTTGGGCTTCCCCGGAGGCAAATCTGAGCAGCCCTCACTCAAAACACAAGGCTCGTATTATCATGCCTGTACAGGGAGCTGTGTGATGCTTCCAAATAACCCTTTTAATAAAATCAGACAATTATGTGTAGGTGAAAGAATGGTTTCAAAACTCTTTAAGAGTATCTGTGTCCCCAGTAATTCCTTTTTTCTGAATATAAAAAGTGAAATTCAACTTTTGCCAAATACAGAGCAATTTTTCCTAAGCCTTAATATCTGTACAGTATTTCTCCTTGCACATTTTTCCCAACCTGTCAAAATCATAAGACGGAAAATTATAAAGCCAGCAGCTTTGCTAGAAAATGTCAGGCAGCCACACATTTTTCAGAAGAACAACAGAGTCTGTTTTATGCTGGGCAGCATTGTTTAAAATTGAGTTTCAAAAGTCCCCAATTTTTCATTTCCAAGTCAAGGCTAATGGAGAAATTTCACTTCCAAAGGTAAGATATGGAGCAACTGAAAACAGGGATTTAGAAAAGAACTGCCATCTCAGCAATAATTTTGAACATTAGTATCTTTTGACATTTTAATACTGGTGGCAGTGATTCACCTAGCAGAGGGACTTAACTAGGATTTGTTTATATGTCTTTCAAATACTAAGCGTCAATCATCAGTCTTTCATGTCTCCGTTTTTTCCTCCACGGGGTCTCTATAAGCTCTCAGGGTTTCTCTCATCCTTTGAATCATCATGCGGTATGGACTTTATTATTTACTCCTCATTCAGCATTAGGCAAACTTTTCCTTCCTTCAGTAGTTTTAATCTGCGCCTATTGAGCACGGCCTGAATTGGAGGCAAGTTCTCGGGGTGGAGGAACCGAGTTAATGCCGCGTGATGCTGTCTCCATCACGGAGAACTCTGCACTGCTCAGAGGCTGAGATCATGCACCTGAAAGGCAGGTTGTAGCAAAGGAGTTAAGAAAATGAGTATGAAGATAAGTAATGGCATTAGAGGAAAGTACAGAGGAAAGTTTTGAGTTGTCATCTTTAAGAGAAGTTGGCTTAGGGGACTATTTTTTTTCATATAGAGTATGGAAAGGTTGCTTTGGCCAGATCCTGGGGAATGGATGCAAGAGAGCATTGTCACACACCAGTGCCCTCCTGCTGCTAAGCAAATACCATGGCCTTTATTTGAATACACATGCGTAATAAATCTTTGGCAGACAACCCACAAAAACTGCCAACAGTTTCCTTGAAATTAAGAACATACAACTATTTCTCCACTGGAAGAAATTTTTACTGCAACGCCTCTGCTCTGGCTGAAGAGCCTTTCCCAGTCCTGCCACCCAACGAATTGTCCCCCTTCCTTTTACATCGCCGTTGGCAGAACCTGAGCGGCAGCTCGCCGTCCTGGGCCGGGGAGGTGCCTGGCTTCGTTTCAAAGCAGGCAGAGGGAAGACGAGTCACGATTCACCCCGTGGGAGAGGAGCAGCATTGAAACGGCAAATGGAAATGACCTACCGTGGCAGAAGAGCGGAGCGGTGGGGTCAAGAAGCGAGGCCATTCTCTCCACAGGATCATCGTCTGCACCATTTAAATACATATATAGTCCTTGCAGGCGTGTTTCCTGCTTATTTCGGCTAGAGGAAATAAGGTAGCAGGGAATACAAAAGGGTCGGCCAAAGGACCTGTGTGAAATTACAGCTTGGACAGCTGTCCCTAGAGCATGACTAGGCTGCCCAAAGACAACTACAGAGGAGAGGAAGGTTAGTCTAGTCGAAGAAATTCTTCTTTCTGCTGCCTTTCCCCCAGCATCTCTTTTCCCTTCCCATACCTTTCCCTTGACTCTTTGGCGCTGCTTCCATTCCTTATTGTAACTTCAAAAAAGTTCCCGTAGTTTGTCACCAATCTTGTCACTATTTCCTGCACAACCGAGTAGAGAGCGCAACCGGAGCGTGAATGCTGAGCATCCTACAGCACAGTCTGCCATCAGCCTTGTACATCCCCCGTTCCCCCTCTTGTCCCCACCTTGTCCCCATTCAGGTGCTTCCGACTGAAGGTACCTGTAGCAGGGTCTCACGTGCTGAGAGCTGTCAATGGGCTTTTCTTCTAGCAGTCATTTATCTATGATCCAACGGACACATCGACTTCATAAAACTTCTTCTTTAAAAGCATTTTCCTTTACGTTATCCAAAGTGATTGTTTAATAGTAGCTTAAATTTAATCACTTGAAATGCATACCCAAACTTACACATCTATCACATCTGCCACAGGCAGAATCGTGGCAATCTGCTGGATTACTGCTCTCGAGAGACACAGTTTATCACTCCAAACACTTGAAAATGCTTCTACAGGGCAAAGGCTTATATCCAGACCAGTTACGTATCTAATGCAAAATTTTCTGAGGATCACTTCCATTTAGCGAAGAGGTTAAAAAAAATAAAACTCTCAAAAATTAATTTTCAATTGCTCCGTGCTAAAGGAATGCAAGAGTGTTTGACGCAGCAGTCATATTAATGTGCTCCGTAATCTGTCTGGAATAGGAAAGGAATATAAACAAATTATTTCATACAGTGTAGTTCTGTCTCTGCGAGAGAGGAAGTGAAACTGTGCAACGACACCATTTAACCCTTGGAGGGGCAAATATTAGCAGCCTAGCTTAAATGACAGCATTGTTTTGCTGTCATCCCAAGCAGAAGCAAAGGCAAGGGGATAACGCACTTTTCTTAAGGTGAAAGAAGCTGTCAGAGCACACGCCTACCTCCTTTCAAAAATGTTACAGGGGTGCATGTGTTTTTACAAAACCAGATAAATGTTATTATACCATGGCCAGTTGTGTCCCCTCATTTAAATAAAACAGCAGATGAAGCCCAAATTTAAGGAGGGGGAGGAACTTGTTCTTAGACATATATTTTACACCTACATAAGCATCTCAGACATATTAAGAATAAATGTAATTTGAATAGACTGCGTACTATTTCATAAAGTGATGCAAGGGAGGTTGAGCAGTCCGTGATGAAGTGTGACTGTTTCAAAAACTCTCTGAAGCGTATTTATTGCCATTAATATCCTAAGTAGCCCATCACCGACAGCCCCAGAATGACCGAGTCCCAATCAGCAGTCAAAACCTTTGCTGAAAGAAATAAAATGTACAGACATCAAGGTCAAGCACAATAGGTACCGCTTCTGGTACCGCCAGCCGTACAAAAGTCTAACCCGTGCACTCTGTTGACAAAACATCCCTCCTGCGGATACGGCTCAAGCGACAACCCTTCGTTTCTCACCGCTGTAGCAGGACCAGCACCCCTGGGGGGAAATGGAAGGCTATATTGCTAGTCTGACTGGGTCTGCACAAGGGGTTTCTACGGGCAGGAAAGAATACTTTGCCTCTTTACACCCCCAGGAGATGTAGGTGTGTTGGCAGTTTCTGGCAAAACAACTGTAACAGGGGCCTGGGCTTCCACACCGAAGAGGACAGTGCTATTTCTGAACAATTATCGCCTTGGGGGCTTACACAACTCTAAATGTAGATTAATGTTCAGAATAAAAATTGAGTAGCATCTACCTTTGGCTTTAAAGGGAGCCAGATAACACTTTTCTAAATAAAAAATACATCTGAAGAAGCTAACGGCAAAACAAACCAAAACAAACTTCATTACAGGTGCCAAGGCTTAGCTGCAAAGAAGGAGCTGTGTGGTCAGCATCACACTGCATAGAAATATCTGCGTCAGTCCAGAACAAAGCTGAATTTGTGGCAGTTTTCTTCTTTTTTCAAAAGCTTTTTGTTCTTTGTCCTTTAGAGAATGGAATGCAGTTCCTGCTTTCATCACTACCTTTCCCTCTGTGTCTGATGCAATTTTTAGTTTTTGCTTCGAGATGAGACTGTGTTTATGATTCTGCAAACATGGAGAAATATGTTGCTCCCATCTCCTCATCCTTTGGGTCCTGGAAGGAAACGGTGGGATTCCTCTGGCCAAGTGTGCGCTCCAGCAAGCCACTGAAGGCTCTTTGCAATGTCAGCTGGAAAGAAACAGGCCCTCATAGGGGGCACGACTCTCCCCTTTAAAAATAGTTGCCTGTGGAGAATTTACCCCCTTTAAAATTTTGAAGTATTTATCACTTTTAGATGTGTGTATCTACACCAGGATGGGATGAACTGCATCCTTAAAGGGCTTGCTTCTCTCTAGTTGACTCCGAAGGGAGCCTGGCCAGCTACATCAGCGGCACTGTCTACACCGTAGAGCTCTAAAGTTAGAAGAGACCAGTCTTGTCCCGAAATGTCCTTCTATCGCAGCCTCTTTTCTAACCCCGCTGCACAGGCATGCATGCTTAGCATGTGCTTTGTATTTCTGTAATTCTAGTTTGGCATCCCTGACCACATTTGGCAAGCACCCAGCTGCAGGCTGGCCTGCACAGCACACAGAGGTCTGAGCTCTGCAGGCCAACCCCTGCAGCTAATGGGACTCACCCAGTAATGGTAATTGGAGGTGGTGGAGTCACCATCCCTGGAGGTGCTCAAAAAACGTTTAGATGTGGCGCTTCAAGACATGGTTTAGTGGGTTTAGCGGGCATGGTGGCATCGGGTATACGGTTGGACTTGATGATCTTTGAGGTCTCTTCCAACCATCATGATTCTATGATTCTATGAACTCTTCCTCTAAGGCTGCAGGTAATGCTAGCCTTGAAGGAGAAGGCAATTGCACTAACACCATGACAATAAAACGGAGCCATGGCAGAAGGCCATGTCCCCGCCCGTCAGGTAGCTCCCGGTAACCCATCCCACACACTCACAAAGCCAGGCTCAACGGTGGCATGGCGTAACTCAAGGTGTGGTTTGACATTACAGCAAAGCCTGTCCAACAACTCGGTGCAGCTGAAAAGGCTGTCCCGCTCCCCCTCTGCTGTGCCCAGCTCTCGTTCCCACCCTTCCTCCTCCTCCTCCTCCTCCTCCTCCTTGACACTGAGGGTCCTCCGGCACTGCTGGGAGCCAGGTAAAACTCACCCTGCAGAAGAAGGGATTTTCTTTCTGCCGTTTTGGCTCACGTGGGTGTCAGAGGAGCGCTGATGGGAAGGGCAGGAACACACAGATGAGCCCAGAAGGATGGGAAAGGGCAGGGAGAGGTTTTCTCTCAAGGCACGACACCCTTCAGCTGAAGCATGCTCAGAAGAAGTTACCTTACATCAGACGATGGAAAGTAACATGTTCAACTACAGTAACTTTATCACTTACCTTGAACTTCTGCTTCCCAGCCTGCTTAGAACATCAGAGCATTTCCTCTGAAGGCGGCCAGCGCTGCCCTTTAATGTGCTGGGTGTGCTCCCACCGAGCATGGGAAGCTGTCTTCTCTAAGATAGAGACAAGAGTTCAAAACCCTCAGACTATTACGTGCTCATCTGCTGCCTTTTCTACTTCAGAGCTTGCACTGACAGGAGATGGACGCCTACAAACCCTGCCTAGGCCGTCGTCCCAAATTCTCTCTGCCTTCAAAATGGCAATTTAGTAGAGCTAGCAGGTGAGCCATGAAACTGCGGTGATCGCTGTTCCCTTCTTCTACCAAAACAGGTTGTGGTTTTCTGAGTGCCCTTAATACTAATTTATGATTAATCCATAATCTTTTCAAGTAACTGTTGCTTTATCACCAGCTTTTCATTCTTAGCATTATAAAAGGAGAATTTTTTTTGATTAATTTTGTGTAATTTGAAATGGTCCCTTGTCCTGTCCTGTTACGTTGGTATCTGGAACCAACAATGGACCAGCAAAGTAACTGGTGAGAAAACTACATGCAAGAGCCAGAGCTTAGTTGAGTCAAGCCTAAGTCCCATCCCAAGGACCTCAAATAAGGCTTCAACAAAAAGGCAGGTATGGGAACAAAGACCATGCTGAGTCAGAGAGATTTCTGTTGTCACAGTCATTTCCATGGCCGTCATGAATTCTGTGCCCTGATCCAAACAGCACCAACACAAAGCCAGGGGCTGGGGCCTTTCTTCGTTAAATGAAATGGCCCAATTTCTCTTGTATCTCTGCATGTGATGAAGCCAGTCTGAAAGACTTGTAGCCAAATTTGCTGTGGAAGTCATTTGCTGACCCTCGGTTCTCTGGCAGCCCTGAGGAAAAGAGCACGTGGCCCTGCTTCGCTCCCCGTGGGGATGCTCTGTCTGTGCTCAGAGCCGACGGTGGTGGGGAGGCCCTTGCAAGTCTCTTCTCCCTCTGGAAGGAGATGAGATGAGGTAAATCCTGCCCTTCATCCCAGGAGGTTCCCCTCAGATCCCAGGTTGCCTGGTAGCAGCTTCTGATCAACTCCACTTCTGAGCAACACATTTGTATCCTTCTCAGGAGAAGTTACCATCCCCAAATCCTCCAGGCAGCCCTGATTTTCCCATACCACTTATTAATGTTTATAATTACAAATTAAGTGATCCTACTGAGTTCATAATGAAGGCACATTTTTAAATGCTGTAATCAAAGAACTTTCAATTGGATTAAGACTTCAGTGTGCTAGTGGTTTAATTACAGGAATATGTAAGCACAAATAAGCTTTTTGTTTACTCCCGTCTTTCAGAAAGGCCATGGCAAAGTCTTCTTGCCCATTTGTTATCGCTGAATATTTGATGCCAAGTGTGGGTTGAACCCAGTGGCCAGGACTCCTACGTGGCATCCCAGGCAGTGAGCATCAGCCCCAGACACACTCAGCTCCCAGGGTGAGATGCCTCTAGATGCACTTAGTCAACATGACAAATATCAGTGATTGTGAAGAATTCCTTAGGAGGAACGGTCACATGAAATAAAAGGTTGAACTGAAGGGCGTAGTGTTTGACAAACACTCCAAGTCAGCACAGCCACTGAAAGGTGTTGTCCTGCTCTCCCCTTGCCTCCAACCATCCTACTCAGCCATGCTACCTCCTCCCCTCTGCCGGCAAAATTGGTTCTATATCCACATGGCAAAGTAGCATCAGGAGACTGATACGGTTGAAAGCAACCTCTTCCCTTTCTTTTTTTTTTCCCTCAGCTATATCAGTTCCTTGAGCAACTGCACAAATATTTACAATAGCATGAAGAAAGAGAGAGCCCAGGGACAGGGACAAGATGCTGCGGGTGAGCAGAACCATGTAGTGTGATGGGAGTGCCAGCATCTCTCTGCTTAAATGTTGGTCAAGTTGAATCCTAAGGAGAAAGGTGAGAATGACTGTCAGCAGAAGTTTAAAGCTGGTTATTAAGCTCGAGTCCTTTAAAGACAAATTGTTGCTAGAAGTTGGTAAATGTTAATTATTTCTGCGCTGCAGCTCTAGAAAGGGCAATGTGTTTAAACAGCATTAGAAAATGTGGTCTATCAAACAGGCTTCAAACAGCCCCTGTTGGCAAACCTCCTAATTTGGGGTACGGTGAGACGTCGTACCGCAAAGAAGGTCTGAGCAATAAGCAAAACACATTGGGACTTTAGTTTCAGTTCTGCTTTGTCTTGTTTGCAGCCCAGTCCTTTTCTAGTTACAGTCTTTGAACTTCTCCCAAGCCCACACGAGGACCGGTCGGTACACAGGATGCGCTGCAACTGCCAGAGAGATTAATTGAAAGATAAACGTAGATGAACACCATCAGCTGCGCGCACAGACACACACACGTATCAATTTAACAACTTCAGTGTAGAAAACATTGAGATAAATTGGTACAATCTTCTTTTTGGACAAGATTAGACTGTATATGTCTTTGGCTTGTCAGGTGTGAAACCAGAGAGCTTTTGAACTACACCACTGCCAAGAAAGCCAAAATGCGGCTATGACTCTGTACCAGTTAGAAGATGTTGTTATAACCAAATAGGTATAAAAATAGCTGGGAGCTGCCTGTATTTTTGCAGAAATTACCTCTACATACAGCATACTAAGTTTAATTGTAGCTGATAGCATTTTTCTAGGAGCAAAGTAATTGTCTTATTTTACCGTGGGGTGTTTTGTTTCATCTACTGGGATGTACCTCCGTTGATGTCCTAGCCCCATTGAAGCCACTAAAAAGCTGTCGGTGATTTCAGGATGACCAGGAATTCACATTAACTGATTAACCACAATGCAAAAAGAATTTAACAAACGCAACTCCATAGTCATTGAATTTTGACTGTTATGTAATTCCTGAGATTTCATGGACATCCGCATTACATTTACAGGTAAGAGGTATAGAAATGTGTTACTATTTCAAACACAAACCCAAACGAATATCCTTGACCAAGCTGAAGCGTCTATGAATGTATCTAAACGCAATTTGTTCTTCATTGTAAAGACTCAGCATTGAAACATGGGTTCTCTGCTGATGAGCACACCAGAAAGTAGGGCAGCTCCATTTTCAGATATTGATAATAATGACCCTACATTATATTTTATAATTATATCGATTATATTATCTAGTATTAGTACATATTATATTTAAAGTTTTAAAATTGTAATATAATCTTAACAGTAAATCATCGTCGTCGTCGTCATCATCATTACCATCTTTTGCCTCTCTTTGAAGGGGCAAGTGGAATAAAAGCTAAAGGGTGAGAGTCATCTGTCCAAATGTGGATGGTAGGGTATGTGCTGCCTTCAGAGCCCTTTGGCTGCCTTTAGGCAGCGCAGAGCTGGGTGCCATGGGGGTGATTGCCCCCAGTCTACAGCAGCTCAAACCAACCTGCTTTGCCACTTTTTACACTCCTAGATGTCCACAGGGACACCACGCAATGTTTTATTTACTTAGTAAATTTGAGCAGAGATCAGACATCGGTCTTTCTGAGAAGAGAGAAAACCACAGTTTTGTCAAGTGTGACTGAAAATAGGAAATTATCGTGGTGACAGCTGCTCGGCCTGACCTCTGTAAGTGCTCCCACAGGCATCCGTGAATATATTTAGGGGAAAAGGGAAAAGCAGTGTTTGTTAAATTGATTTATTTGTGTTAGCCATGCCATATAAAAGTCCCGGCAGTCAGATTACCTCTCTTAATAGGGCGGTGAGAGTGCACATCCGCTGAGGTCCCGAACCAAAATCATCACCTTCACCCGGAGCCCCGGAGGGGACGTGGGGAAGTTTCAAACCCATCGACAGCTGCTGGAGGGGAAGTTTAAATAAACTGTGTGCTTCCTCAGCACTCAATCCTCCTGCTTGTGAAACGCTTGCAGACGACAGCAAAGCAAATTTTTCACGAGGTTAAAGTCACTTGAAGGATTCATGTGAATCCTTCATGGGTTTTGCTTTCGTTTTCAGTATGATTCTTTATGGTATAATCACATCAACTCTTTCATTTTAAATTTGGTTTCAAGCCTTGCACCAACGGATGGTTTCTATCACTACGTCTGTAGCTAGTAAAAGGCAAGTTTACCCTCTGAGCTGCACAACAAACTGATACAATGCTTTATAGACACCGTTTTCCTTTTCACAATATTTAGTTCCTCAGACAATAAGCAAATACATCACTCTTCTGGAGAGAAGTTTCATTTCCTTCTTATTGAGGTACATTACCTCAAGAACGATTAAACTTCGGGCTTATTTTGCAAAATGCAATTTCCACTTCATCCAGCAGCTTGTTTATAGGGTTGCGTGGCACGGAGTCAGTGCTGGCAGCTCTGCCCACCCGCGAGGATGCCCCTGCCACATCCCAAGGCGTGCGAGGAAGAAACATCCCCCTTCGCCTTTCTCGGAAGGAGGTGGCAGGAAAGAGGGGGCTCGAAAGAGGGGGTTCGGAGCTCAGAGCTATCCTCTTCGGCAGAGCAACCTAAGAGATGAGCTGGTCCTTGAGGTCCCCTGGGAAACGCTCAGCTCATAGGAGCTCCGGGTATCGCTGTTCCTCTCCATCAGTGTTGCCTAAAAATAGAGCTGAAATGTGACTGTTCAAGATACAGCCTTGCGGTAAACAAGGAAATCGAGCACATAGCCATGCAAAGCTTTGTTTATTTTTCTATCGTGGTGCGTAAACTGTTAAAATCTATTGATTGTAGCTTCTTATTTCAGGGCCAATTGCCAATAAGCTTAAGAAAACCTTCTGTTGTTCCATTAGTCTAGCTCGCTGCAGATCTCATGGGCTACTTGGATGTTTACAAGCTTTTCTCCAGTAGGCACTTCGATTCATTTAGCTTACAATGTAAATAAATATATTTGTAGGTATATGCCAAGTAGTATAAACGTTTATATTATGATTGTCTAAAATTGTCCCTTATAACTTAATTTTCAGTTGCCTATGACTTGGGTAAACATTTTCCAATCTTTACATCAGATTAAAAGTAGAAGTCCATTTTCAAGGCAAAAAAAACCCCAACAAAACCAAACAAAACTCCCACAAACAGCTCAGCCATTTAAAAATACTAAACCATAGGCAGTCTAGCTAATATTAACCATTTCCCTCTTTAAGTTTGCGTTGCTTAAACATTTCTAAAGGTAATCGGGACTCAGCAACTGTGAACTTTACAAAAGTATCTTTTGCTTTCTGCAAGAAAGCCCATTCACAGACTTGACAGACTCACAAGTCTTTGATGTGTACAATGGACTTGTACAGAACCACAAGGAACTTCCCACGCTGGACCTGCCACAAAGCACCAAGCCTCTCAGGGAGGACACACGCAAAAGTGATGATGCTTTTCTAGGCTTGCATCACCAAGGGCAACCGTGATTCAGACATTTCCAAACCCCTGAACATCTGAATTTGCAACCTGAAGGATCCTTCAGCTCAGCTTGCGGTGTAGGCATAACCTGGTATGTTTGCATGCATGCCTATAGCTGTTTGCCATCCGTATCTAAAGCTTTCCTATGACATCAGGAGGGACTGTCAAGGCAGATTCTTGAAGGCCTGGCAATAAGGGATCTAGAAAGCCTAATGATCAACCTCTCTCCTTTCCCAGCTTCCTCCAGGTCTGCACAGCTGTCTTTCTCAGGACGCAGGAGTGGGACGAGGGGTGAGACAGCAACGTGTGAGAGAGTTGACCTCACCTATCAAAAAAGCTGATGCCCTACCTTGTTTAGAGATGAACAGAGGCTGAACTTGCAAGCCTTGCTTTAATGATGACTGTACATCCACCGTAACCTGCCTTCCCGCTTCTCCATTATATATTGTGCAAGTAGCACATCCCAAGTAGGAAAACTCAAATGCAGCTGAACCTTCTTTGGGACAACTCTCCATGTCTCCCGTACACTCCTCCTTAGCCCCTACTTCTTGGGAGCCGGGATACTTTAGATGTGCTCTTTAACCCTGGTGGCTGTTCTCCACAGCTCACCTGTTCTCTGCCAAGCTAAGGAAGCCCCCCGACATGCACGTAGCCAGTCAGAAGACCCTGCAGAGATTCTCAAGACTGCAAGGAAGGAAGACTCCAGGAACCGCACTTTTTGCTGCACCACCACCACCGTTGTTCACCATTATCGTGCCATTTCTGGCCCTCCTGGCTATTGATAGGAGTAACAGTCAGCACTGGGAGCGGATTAAACATGTTGAGCAGCAATACTGCAGGGTGGAAGCCATAAACTGGGCTGCTTTTCCTCTCTAACACCAAAGCATCACAGATAGCCCAGAAAAGATAGAGAACAAAAATAAGAGTACGGAAACTTGATCAGCGAGGATTCAGTGCTGTCTGTGTGGGAGGATTGTAAAAGGTCGTGTGAGCCTTTATAGACAAGCAACGTCTCACTCACACAAGTTTTTTTACAGAGCCTGCATCCCATGCCTAGCTGTCCTGCCTCCTCTCGCACGCCTGACATGTTTCCCACATAGTGCAGTATCTTGGGTTCCCTCACCGCCACTTCCCTTATGGGTATCTGTCAGGAGCCCAGATCCTTCCATAAAGGAGGGAGATATTTCCTAAACCCCTCCGTCATACTCTTGGCTTCATCCCCTTTCTCCCACATTCTTGCTGTTTCTCCTCCCAGCTTGGGAAGATGATGCCCGCGCATTTGTCATGCAGCAGCGAGTTTGTCATGCGGCAGGAATGTCAGCCAGTCCATGAAGGTAGCCGGGAGGGCAAACTTTGTGGCTTGCTTCCCCTGCAATGGACTGACCCTTCCCTTCACCAATTTGTCATGCTTTCATCCGGCTCTGAAAAATCCTACGTGAGTATCACAGTGGGACTGCACACCAGTCTGAGATGTCAATTCTTTTCCTTTCAGAAACTTCATGGGTATTTGTCTTTAGTGTCTCACCTGGAAAAGGATCTAGGAACTTAACCTTAAAATGAAAGGCTTGCTAGGTACCACCCAGAACCTGGGATATGGACAGCCAACTTTAGATTTAAAAAAAAAAAAATCGTGGTGCCAAATGCAGTAATGTTTACAGATGTCTTTTTACTAAATGTACACCTACAGTTTTTGTGCAGCCAATCTCACAAATGGCAAACACAGGGCTACTGAAAACAAGCTGAAAACTGCGCAGAGGAACAAGGCTGGGATGGAAAAGGATTTTTTTGATGTTAAGGACGGCGTGCACAAGGGGAAGCAATGAATGCACTGTCTTTCATTGCCTTGGCAGGACAAGAGCTGTGAAGGGGCCGAGGCGTGCTCAGTGCAATAGAAGAGGAGAGGAGAGGGCTGCAGATGACATGGTCCCCAGCATGCAAAAGAGGAACAGAGACTACAAGATGATGCCACAGGGAAGGAAGAAGTCAACACAGAGATGGTTGGAGAGTCCCTGGAGTCCCTGGAGTGGATCGGGAAGGCGTGAGGCTGGGAATTCACCGAATCCTCACTGCAGTCGCTCTGGTCACAGCTTCGCCTCTCTTCTCTCTGGGGTGGGCAGAAGGAAATTGGGTTACGCTCCCACGACTTCTGGCTGCCTGTGCACATGCCCAGGGAGAGACTGCAGCTGGACCAGGCAGAGAACATACGGGATGATGCAATGGGGATAAATGGAAATTTTGCCCTGTTCAAACTGTCAGGACAGAAGACAAGGTATGAGCATGCGATGTCGTTAGACGTACTCCGTGGTCAGACATACTCCTGACTATATGCATACAATATGTATGTTTTAAATGCCTCAGTCCTAAGAATATGGCATTCTTAAAGCATGCTATAAGGCAGGAGTCAGAACAGCCATTATCCCTTGCCCTTTCAAACAGGCAGAGCTTTTCAGCAAAGTCCCTCCCTCGGCAAGAGGGGCCAGAAGGACACGAGAAACTAAAGGTCCAGGGCAGCTGGAGTGAAGAGAGGGAAACTAAAGAGAGAAAAGGGATCCCCTCCAGTGAACCACACTGTGGAGGCAGAAGGGCGCAAGGGATGGGGCAGGGGGGAGAAAGGGAGCTAAAGTTACGATGAATGACATGGGAGATGTAATTGTGTCATTGGAGGTCAGAGAAGAAAAGGGCAAGTGCAAAAAGAAGCCAACAGAACTGGAGGAAGGGGAGAACATGCAGGAAGAATTGGGTGACGAGAGCTCCTTGGAAAGAGGAGTGGTGTTGGGGTACTGGCTTTCACAGCACTCTGGGTAGGAAACTTTGATTTACAGCTCTATGACTCGCGCTTGGATCCAGCGGCTGAAACTGCCTTAGCAGTACAAACCTACGTCTCCTGAGTAGCGATTATTTCTTCTGGACGATAAAGAAGCTCAGCAGTTGTTTACTGTTCATGCGGAGGAATTTGGCACTGGCAGTAGTTGTTATCATGGGCATTTATAAAGGTCCCCATCACCACGAATACCTGAGCACACAAGGAAGTTGACAGAGTCGAGGCAGCCAGGTGCAAACCTGCCGACGGCATGTAACGCTCATTTATAACAATTCTGTAGCTCATTTGAGAGAGCCCCTGCCCGTACTGCTGTACGCTACGTACTGAAAAGAAAGCTTCCAGCACACACATTTAATTCACATTCATAATGGGAGATTACAATTTTGAAATAATTGTCAAGAATTATCGAGAGCTATGCCAGAAATTATTTGTACATCAGAAGCATTTATAAAGTGCAGGAGGCTGCCTGGAAAAGCTGATTTTTAGATTGCAAATACTGTGGTATCATGACAGCTTTTCACTGAGAGTTGTAGCACGTGTGTTCGCACTTTTAGTAGAAATCCTTGTTCAGCTGCTGAAGGAGCTAAAGCCATTCTTGGGTTCTCTAAAAGATCTTTTTAATTCCCAGCTTTCCCTGTGGGAGACTGGAGGCCAGCTATTCTTTCCACTTGAAGAGTAGATACCTAGAATTCTTGACAAGTAAAGTTCTTTGTAAGCAGACAAAAGTAGGCTAAAAGCAAAGACGCTTGTTAGGAGTTATTTCACTCCATATAGAAACTGAGAATTGTTGGGTCGTATCCTAACTTGTCACCCCATTTCTAACATATGCTAAGGACTGTTATTCTTGAAGAAAAGACCCTTTTCATAAGCAAAAAAAAAAAATAAAAAAAAATCACATTTATATTGCTTGTAAGAAAGAATATAAAACATCACTAATAAAATTATTCAACAAAGCCAAATAATGTGTTTAAGTGCTCACCTATGAAAATTTAAAATATTCACCCTTTTTATGTGTCAGCGGATGAAAAGTAGCCCCTCTAGAACTAAGTTCATAACAATCTTTTCCCATTTTTGTCTAGAGGGTGTTCTCAGGTCTGTTCTGGATGTGGCTGGTTAATGTGATGGGCAGAGGGATCCTAATGCAGAACCCAAACCTTCGCCCTCGAGGTCGTACCCAAGAAGTCACATCTGCAGGCTGTGACAGATCAGAGGAGGTGACAAGAACTACCTCAGCCATCGCTGCACTGCTAAGCTTCTTACAAAGATTTCCAAAACACCCAGCCTCACCACAGAATAAAAAAACCTATTAATGCAGCAGAAAACAACCATTCTAAATCCTTAATGCAAGCACTATTAAACTTTTAAATATGTCTGATTTTGGTTTTGTAGCCAGAATGAGTTTCTCAGTGCCTAATTTTATCTCAGGAGCCTTAGTCGCCTAAATCAATATTTACTGCAATGATTCAGTAGAACCACTAAATAAGATGTCTATAGAACCACAGCATCTTAATATTTTATTTTAAAAGACAGCAATTCTAAGAATGGGGATGTAAGAAATATAAGCCTGAAATTGTCCACCCTAATTTATGTGCACTGGACAAAGTTACTACCATAAACGAGCGCCTGTGAAGCAACACCATCACACTGGTTTTATCATTCTTGTAAATCGCATCAGATTAACAACAGTTTAGGAATCATTCACCACTTGCCATCTAATAATATGGTTTTTAGCTTATATGAAAAAGAGGAAAAATATCACCAACATTATCCACATGATACATTCCTTATACCATCAGCTCTCCATTATCTCGGACAACCTGAGCCTGAGAGACACCATGGACAGGAAAACCCAGCAGCAGCCCTGTTGCAGACCCAAGAGTTGCTCTGGCATCTCCGTACCACATTCCAGTTTCTGCAAATGCTCATTAGTCGAGCCAGCTCCTCACAGATAAGATACAGAAATATGACTGTACCAGTGACGCAGTCTACTCGTGGCTGAATAATCTTCCCACAGGCTTTGGGGAGTGGATGATCTTAGCAGCTAAGACTCTCAGAAACTTCATTTTTTAAGTCTTAGTCAATGCTCTTGATACGGTATCCTCCTCGTCAACACGGAAGAAGGAAATAAACCCTTTATTTTCTAATATTTTTTCTCTGTTTTGCTGCTTATTCCAATGCTACATTTTAAACTGGCCTTTAAGGATGAGAAACAGCTGCATGTATACAACAGCCATCCTAGAGGCAATTAATGAATCCAGAGTGTGATTTTTTAAATTTTAATTATTGTTTGATTTTGATTTTCACGATCCGTTTGTTGTACATTTGTTGAGGACCATTTAAATTATTGCTTAAGCAGGAAGGCACTCCTGACATGGCATAAAATATTAAACATGTTTATATTTTCATAACATAATACGATTCCCCTTTCCAAGCCAGATCCCGCCTGTTAAGACAACTCCTTAGACCTTTCTCATGTATATCCACTTTCAAATCAGGACAACTGGAGGTTGCTAGCCCTACCCCAGCATGTAGAGGCAATGAGCAGTTGTCTCCATGCTTTAGTGTGCAATTTGTACAATAACCTTTTTCCACTTGACCACTTCCTAACCACTTTTCCCCAGTCTGTAACGCTGCATGGGGTTGTTGTGGCCGACGTGTAGGACCCGGCACTTGGTCTTGTTGAACCTCATGCCGTTGGTCCGGGCCCATCGATCCAGCCTGTTCAGGTCCCTCTGTAGAGCCTTCCTGCCCTCCAGCAGATCAACACTCCCACCCAGCTTGGTGTCGTCTACAAATAAAAGAGTTGCCATGAACGCCCACAGCAATGCTTTTGTAAAATTACACCAAAAGTACGTGCTGTGTACCCCAGGTAAGGCCTGCTTGGGTACAGTTGGAGGGTTAGGTGGGACTGCAGGAGCTCAGCCTGGTAGAGTCTCACTCCTGCTCATCAAACAAGCTACTCCTGAGCCCCACAGAGATTTTGCCTTGGAGGAACCTAGTCATTCACCCCAAAAAGAGAGCTCCAGAGAGGACTAAGATCTGTGCCACATGGGGCAGCCTGGGTGGCAGAGCCCAGGAGCATCTGTAGAGCCGTGTGACTGGATAATGCCAATGTAGCCCATGGTCCTCAGCTCTCCCCACCACCAACATCCCATTGTTTCACCCCAAAAAGCTCCCGCTCTCCCTGGCTGCTGGCTGGGCAAGAGGATGCCTGCAGTGGGCCTGGGTGTGAGCCATCACTAGCCATCGGCCAGGCCAGGCGTGACAACCGGCCCCCCTCTCCCAGCAGGATGCTGAGCTGGTCGCTCCCTTCTACCCAATCATTCATATATCTGCAGGAACAAGATATCTTCGCGACCTCTTTGGGCCGTGGGTTTCAAACACGTCTGAGGGAAGCTGGGCACTAATAGAGCAACGGCATGTATTTGACTTCCTTAGAAAAGTCAAATAAAATTAAGCCCAAAAAGGTGGAAATTAACTTTGTCACCCTGATACCCTAAACAAGAAAAATACAAGCCCCCCCCAACTGTCTTGAAGTGCCCCTTCTCACAAAATAAAGTAGCACCTTCATGAAAATCTTAATAACTCATGCTTTTCTTTCTGTTAGCTTTTCCTGTGTTACTGAGAGTCAAGGAGATTTTAGAACAACTTACTTCTTTTTTTGTTTGCTTGTTTGTTATTCAGTTCCTTCCTAGTACCCTACATTTTGCGCTTTTATATTTTAAATGAGGTAATTTTGTCATCTGCAAGTTCATCACATTAACGTTTTCATTAATAAAAAGGCAAAACCTCATGCATTCCCTTCTATGTTTTTGGAGTGAATTCTCCAGGATAAAAAATAACGCCTTCTTACTGGTTGCATTAGCAATATTAACCCTTTGTATTTGTCATTTATTATAACATTTTCTCCTTCATGATCTGTTTCTTACTAGGAATGTACACTTTTTTCATGTTAGATACTATTTCTCATCACTGTGTTTTATCACTGTCCAAAATACAGCAGGAGTGTAGCTGGTGGAATTTAGGGTTTTTTTAAGCAAGCCCTTTGTTTTTCTTTCATCCTTCTGCAGAAATCGCTCTTTAAAGTAATAAGCATTATTTTTAAGAGAGACTGAAGCGCTATGTGGGCAGTTCCCTTTGGTGATACACTTCTGACTGCCGCATACCATTCTGCCTTCTCATCTATGCAGAAAATCAGTAAGTCCTTACATTCCATACAGGAGAAGATTTTACTCGGAAAGATGGACAGAGCTGTCCACCCTAGCCTTCAAACCATTCCCCAGTCCCCCCCAAGCGTATGATCAGAAGCAAACTCCTCACGGTCTGAAGTATACCAGTCACACCTAGACTGCATCTGATCAAACAAGGTAAAACTCGGCAACTCTTGTCCATCACAACTGCAAAGGTAATACCAACTTCGGCAAAATAATCCTGGATCCTATCCCTGAGTGTCCAGGAATGTAATGGACTTCATCCAGTGCATGACGGCCAGCAAAGAAAAGTAAATAACCATTGTGCCCCCGGAAGAATTCACACAAAATACCTATAGAGGAAGAAACACCTGATGGGAGTGGGTGAATGTTTCTTGCAAAAAGGTCATTTCATCCTAATCCTTCAGTCCTGACCCTCAGGAGAAACCTCCTGAAGATGAGCCTAGGAAGTACGGGCTCATTTATAACTCTGCACAATCCCAGAAGCCAGAGACTTAACAGAGATATATTTTTGACATTTTATAAACTCTCTTCTCCACCATTGCTCTACAGGCTATAAAGTATGAGTCTCTCTTTTTTCCCCCAGGAGGTAGCAAGCCTGAAATTTCTGTGTCTCATGCATTTTCCCTTCTCCTGCAGTATGCCCCATACTTCACAGGTACCAATCACCTTTATTTTTAAGCGATGATCTAATTGGTACATAAGCAGCTCAACTCTGAGCAATCATTCTCAATTCATCTTTATCTTATAGAGTCATAGAATCACAGAATGGTTTGGGTTCGAAGGGACCTTTAAAGATCACCCAATCCAACCCTCAGATCTTTGAAATCTGTTGCTTTTATTTCAGTCCTGAAGAATGGCTTTGTATGTCTGAAAGCTTGTCTGAATTCTTCAGCTATGACAGTTTGCATGTTAAAAAAATATTTCCTCTTCCCACAAGCCTCATAGCTGCAACAAAATATTCTATCGTCTTTATCTGATGTTCCATAATCAATAGATCTATGCAGTGTTAAGGTGCCAGAAAAGCCACACTATAGAATAATTTCTCAGTCTACAATTTAGCATGGACAGTACGTAACCATTTAACAATACACTACATACACATGTAGGACAGGGAAGGACTTAAGGCTGTGTATTTTCTTTCAACATTTACTCCTATGTGAACAGCTGTGTAGTTGTACCATTGCATTACACGCTTCTGTGTATTTATTTAATACTTCTATTCAAATTGACATTGATAACTCATATTTTGGTTACCATGGGATAGATCTTTTAACTATAATTGGCCTACATTAAATCCATCACCTGTTTTTACTGTACAAAATAAGAGAATTTACAGATTAGTTCGCCTTGCAGTGCTTGGGATATCTATGAAGTTAAAGAAACTTCTCTGTATACACAGAAGGGATAGCAAGTCAAAGCTAATTAGTGCGGTGAGAATCTGGGAGGAGAATTTGCTTACTGTCTTTGAAATTTTCTAGATCTTGGCTGAGCTGATGAAGCAGTAAGTGCTTTGTGACAAGCTGCAAGGCTGATTACGCAGTTTTGTTTTGTATTTGTTTTAAATAATATTTCCCTGTTAATATGCAGTAGTTTCCTACGTAAATGTCTGGTGCTTACTTAGGCAGAAATAATATTTTTCTCCCCTAGTTTACAAAACAGTTGGCTTTAAAATTTTACATTCATAGAACATGAGTAATGCACTCCACGGTAAATAATTTTTCACCGCTTTACTCTACAGTAGGTTTTAGTGGGAGAAAATTCCTTAAGAGAGATTGCGCCAGAACAGAGGAAAATGTGCTGGTGTACTACAGCTATGTGGGAAACAGTTAGATAGGCAATTGTAATATTTGTTAAGTTTAAGCTTTTATAAAAGCTAGTTCTTTTAGTTTGTATTTTTCTTTAATCAGATAAAGAAAGAAGGGATTTAGCAAGAACAACAGAGGTTTCTAGCGTGTTCAAAATTCAGCATGTTGTGTTCTGGCGTACCAAATTGGAACGTGGGATGAGAGAATCCAAGCAATATTTATTGAAAAGAGGCAACTTGTTCTTCCATATTTTTTTGTATCCAGCCAATATAGGAGTGAATATTATCAATAAGAAATTCAGATGGTCTTCCATGAACATATGAAAGATGAGAAAGGCAGCAACGCATATCCTGTTGCTTCTCTGCCTCTGTTGCAGTTCCTCTGTATAATATGAAGACAACCTGAAGTCTGTAAATGTGCTCCAAGTTAAATTGAGTAGTGGTACAAAAGTAATCCTCAATTTCTGAGCTATCTTTTTGGTGTGTAACTAGGATATTATAGAGTTAGAAAACAATATACCTTCCACAAAATTAAGAAACAGCGTTTGAGAACACTCTTTTCCAGATGGTTTTGTATTAACCAGGTACTTATCCCAGATAGTAAGTAGTACTAATATGACTTAAAATACTTGATACTAAATTTTGCCATTGAGGGCATCTCTATGACTTTCAAGGATGACCTTTGCTCACCATTAAAAGTAAGTGAACCAAAAAGTATCAGCCACATGTAGGAATTGAAAAAAACTCCCTAGTATAATCTTGATGAATTGTTCACATGTATGAGACTGAGCTCGTCTGTCGTGTGTTGGTTCTTGCAAGCACCATTGGCATCTGAAGTCAGCACCCTTAAGGCAACTCCAAGATGCTACACCTGAAAAATGTGTGCAGTGTGATAAGCCCCACGTTTCCTGAGTCCAGTTTACAATTTTAAAACAATTCTTCAAAAAATAAATTTATGTGTGGCTCCCAAGAACAATTTGGACCCAAAATTTTCAATCTACACATGAAACTACGGTCATCTTGTAATTTCTACTCCCTGATACAATGAATTAAGTCACTGAAGGAGGGAAATGAGGAATAATGCTTGACTGAAGTCAAACAGTGAGTATCTTCATGTGCAGGACAGATACTCACGTAGAAGATCAGCCATTCCCTGAACAGCTGACCAAAACTCGAATCATACAAATGTCCACGAACACTAAGCAAAGGGCATAAACGTGGTTGAATCAAACAGCTGTTTGCTATTAGAATGAGCGTTCTCAAGTACTACGTAGGTAATATTTGGACAGCGTACCCCATTGTTTAGGATAAGCTAAAGAAACTGTTCTCTGGAAATAATTGTTTCTGCTCCGACTCCCGTTATCACTTCTCTTTTCTCACCCTATCTTTCTCTCCCATTAGCTGCCACGGCACCTCATCTATGTCTGGTAAAACAGATAAGTGGTTGTCATCAACCCCACTACATGAATTACTCATTATATCTGCTCTCTGAATACTTCAGATGCTCTGAACAGCACATTTCTCTTCCTCTGGCCAGGGCAGTTTGTAACACCCTCGCAGTCTGCGTGCTGACTCAGGGAAACGTGAGTTGCAGGGTTCCTCCTGGCCCTGACCGTGGGCTCTGGTTTGTTAGCGGGCTCAACGCTCGGCTTGCTTACAGCTGCAAAACTCACTCCTGGGCAGACACCCCCCTTGTCGAGAACCCAAATTTCCTATCACCTAACGCTGCCAGGCTGAAAGTTACGTAGCCATTCACACTTTCTCTGCAGCTATGGGAGAAAGGAGAGCAGCTCTGGGGAGCAACGGTGGAGCGGGGCAAGTCGTGCTCGGGGAGCCGCCTGCCGTTCCCCATGGACTGCCCAGGGATGCCAGGCAGCCACATCCCACCAGGTGCCCTGGTTGGAGGTGGTTGCAACCCAGTGAGATGTATCCAGCTGAAACGACTATCGTTGAACATGCTAGGAGCCTCATTCTCCTTTGAAATAGAGACAGACTTACGATGGATTGAGCCCACTGAGTAGGGGCCAGATCTGTGCTAAACTGCAATCGGCCGCAGTCTTTCAGCCATATGTTTTTGATACTTGTAACATTCCTTGAATTAAGGTTCAAGGAAAACTTCAAAGTCTACTATTGCTCGGTGAAATGGATACTACTAATGGCATTAATCCATGGACTTCAGTCGGACTCTCCACCTGAGTAAGGAATTAGTCTTTGGTAATGATGTATAGCGACAAATTAAAATCCTTAAGAACTGCTGAGATTTTGGTTCATCTGCTAAAAATCTTATGCAGAGAAAAGAAAAAAAGAGCAGCACAAAACATGGATGATTTAAGATTCTTTCTGTCATTTCAGAAAATAAAGGAGTAACTACTTTGTCTCTGGGAAGTTAGAATACATTATTTTGTCCACTTTTGTTTTGCTTTGTATTGTCTGTTAGAGATTTAAAAATACAGAAATACGCCTAAACACGTATTACTACATGTGCATGTAAAAGTACAAACACAAGGAAAGACAAGTAATTAAAGGGACATTTGACTCTCATTTTAACTTAGGAAATAACTGGTAATAAGTTTAAAAGCAGAAGAACTACAGAATTCTAGTAGTTAAGATTTCACAAAGAAAAGTAACTTGGTGTCAGATTTGTCCATTTGGTCTCAATTTGTAACTGAGAGCAGTGCAAAAGACAGAAGTAGTGACAAGTCAATTGGACTTCTAAAGTGTGTTTTGCTTAATATTCAAAAAAGGCAAAACACAGAAAGAAACTTTTGTTTACAGCATAAACTTTAGCTTTTGTCCCTTGGTGTTATTTCCATATATTTAGATCCTGGATTATATTTACCTTCCCAAAATAATGGGATAAAAAATAAATGGAAAAGAATTAATGTGCTGAGAAAAAGCAGTTTGCATCTGGATGATAAAGGATCCACTTATATATTGTTTCAATAGATCAACTGATATGTCTAGTGAAAACAGAGCAGCTTTGATGCATACAAACCTGTTTTCAGATCTAATAAAAGATATTACTTCTCCTTACAAGTTCTGGCTTGCTTATCGCCTTATACCATTCTGGCTACAAAGACAGTGCTATTGCTCAAACATTATTATTACTACTAACCTCCCAGCTAAAATAACACTACTACTACAAAAGCCCTAGTTTGAGTTACTTCATATTTATCAAACATATTTTTAATGTACGTAATCTCTCAGAAAGGCTATAGGGTTACATACAATACAATATGGCATAAAGTTAATCTGCAGCATGTTCTGAAGTGACCTGTCACAGTGAGATAACGGGACAGCAATATAATAGCAGTTATCAAAATTCAGTCTTTACAAACCAGCAATGTAAACTGACATCTGCTTACTATACTGTTTCATGAAAAGAGAAATAATGACTTTTTAGAGCAGTTTTTTGACAATGGGAATTATTTTTGCAGGTAACTGGTAATAAAATACTGATAGCCAAGGAAAACTTCTGGCAAAAAAGAGAAGAGTGGAGTCACAAACAGTAGCTAAAGGTTCCAAAATCCTACCGCTCTGCATGCCGCACTGTTAAATCCCTCTTTAGACTAAAAAAAATCTTCAATCCCAAGAAAGAAAAAGAAAACTGACTTTACAAAATAACAAACTTCCTTCTTGTATATATTTTTAGATTTAAGCCTTTCTGACAAGCTATTTTATAAAGCTCAGATAAAGCTATTGATACAAGATCTGAAATGGATCTGAGCTTTGGTTCAAATCATGTTAGCACGTGTTTCAAATTTTGTGGTTCTCTTAAATAATCTTTTTCTATTGTTTCTTTCTCTCTGATCACACCTGTATCTTCTTTTTTTTCCATTCCAAAACGGCAGTAGTAGCCTTTCCCCTATCAGACTACCCTGTTTTGAAACTTTTCATGGTTTCTTAATGATACTGGCTTCACACGATCCTGCTGTCCAGCTGTCCCTCTGCCTATCAGCTCCCCTTCAGCCTTTCAACCAATTTCAATAAACTTTGAACAAGGGATAAGGGCTTTCAAAGTGACGATAATTCCTACAAATTTGAGGAAGACTGTTAGCAAGAGGAGGAAGAAAGGCCAAAGAACTGCCCACTGTTGGAAAGGCAAGTACAGTTCAGTTATTATACCTCCTGCTTGCTATTAGCTAATTAAGCTCCTGACTAGTCCAGCATATTTAACATAAACCGGGCACTTCAGCATGTGAGAGATGTAATTCAAGGTTGGCGGGAGATCAGGGTCCGAAGGGTGTAAGTTGCTCAGCCTTAGGAAAACAAGCTGGTTCTGTTCTGCTGTGCACATAGCAACTCGTGCGTTTAGAAACTCCGTGTAAGTAAAAACGACCATCACATAATATGTAACGGATATAATTTTGGGAACAACAGCCTCCTTCAGGTTTATACTGGTGCAATGACAAACACTCTGTGTGCAGAGATGCACTCGGAAAAACTGAGCATGCGGCAGTAGTTCATGAATCTACAGAATTTCTTGCAGTTTTTTGACAGTGTTCTCATCTAGCACACTTAGGAATAACATGGACAAGTTTTAAGAACACTTCTCTTCTTCTCTCACTCTACTCCTAAGGCTGGAAGGAAGTCAGACTTCTTCAAGGTTCATGTGGACGAAGAGGACCATATGGTTGTCAAATCAATTTGTTGAACTCTGTCCAAATCCTATGAGACGGATGCTTTTCACATGGACACCACATGGTTTATCTGAGGACAGTTTGGCTAGGAATGAACTAGACAGGAAAAAGAAAGTATTCTGAATTACACCCTCTCCAAAAGATGGACAAGATACACTTTTGGGCCTGTAAATAGATGTTTTCACAACTGGCCTCTGCAATACCTTCTAAGCATTTGGTAGACATACAGAGAATTTTGGTTTATGCTGTTCATTTAACCCTTATTTGAACAACTAAATAAATGCCACACCATATTTTTCTTATCATAAGAATTGTTCCTAATCAGACACCATTCTTTCTTCAACATAAGAGACCACAAGTCCCTACAAAATCTTCTTATCAATTTTCTGTGATTTCCACCTAAGCATGCATTCTTTTGTACCTGTAAGTACACAGCATAAATTTGGTTTAACTGCTTTTATGAGTCTTTCAAGAGTGACATTATGCTCACTCCCACATCACTGTTAACATCTCATACAATCGGAAATCAACAGTGGAAAGATGGAAAGTTATGACTATGAAGAGAAGTCTTATATCGATGTGAGGAATGGTAACTACAGCAGCCACCTCACGAGAAACTAAAATGAAATGTCTGTACTTGACCTTTAGTTGTAACAGAAGAGAGAGAGCATCACTCCAGAACAGTTTTTGTGACTTCTTGATACATTACTTCTACGGGAATTTTTTCTCCTAATTTTGAATGTTAATTTATATGTACAGTAAGTATTGTCTGATATCTCACGGTGACAGCCCCCTCTCCCCCCAAGTTTATTAAACTCAGGATAATATGGAAGGTATAGATTACATCGGAGTTTTGGAATACATACACAATAGCTCATTTTAAAAACTTACGGCATTAGGATCCTGGCTTTGTTCCACATAGAAATGCCTAAATATACAGTGTCCATATAATAATTATATGCTCAACACTTCAAACCCATCTTAATTATTTGTTATTGGAATAACTTTATTGGGTGTTGCTTATCAGTTTAAGGGATACAGAGGGCAAAGTTCTCACTGAGCTGCTTGGCATTTTCCCATCAGATACACTAATCACCTGCCATGTCAGCTAGAAAATACAGATGTATCAGGGCCCTGAGGGCACTAACACAGCCCCTCGACAGCCTCCCCTGGGGCATCCCCACACCCCTGCCCAGGACCCCCTTTCAGCCCAGCCAAGCACGGAGGTGCCCAATGCCCGGGGCTGTGGGATGGGGCCGGGCTGCCAGGGCCTGCTTGGACACCCCGGGGAGCCCCCAGTGTTCCTGGCCCCCAGGGAAAAGTTGGTCCCTGGGGTGCCCTGATGAAACCCATTTCCCCCGGGGAACATCTCTGTATGTTTCTGGAATCGTCTTCCATTTTCGTCATGTCGTACCCAACCAACGGGACACACCACCACGTGCGCTGAGCGCAAGTGTGAAGGTATCACACACTGTCCCCCACTCGTGGGTTGTATTTGGGGCTTGTTATTATTCCCAATATGAAAATATTATTTAATCATCTATGTAATGTTCTGTGACCACTATGATGTAATTACGCCTTATATTAGAAATGACAGTTGTGAAAAACAGGAGTTCTTTTCTGAAAGGGATGACATCCTACGATTCAATGGTGTACAAAATAACATATACCCCGCACATCATTATTGCCAAATACTATCCAAAATATATGCTCCATAAACCAAAGACTCGGGCAAGCGCAAAGTACTCTTTTCCTTACTGGCACTTGCACACAGGCTTAAAAAAGTCAAGGAAAAATTATGTAAACCAAGAGCACTACTCATGTGCTTAAGTGATTTACTGGATTAGGCCCAAAAATATTGAAAATGATGCAAGATTGATCTTTGACACGATCCCTTACAAAATATCTTAATGTCCAGGCAGTAGCTTGACTTTCAAGCAGTATTTTTTTCTTTTTAAAAGAAACTTTCCTTATTTGCTATGCTGCCTATTTTGTTTTCTGAGAGTTTGTAGATACTACGTAACGCAGCATCTGAGGGGCTGAACCAGAAGGAAAATGTGACCTTTCATGGGTCTGTGGTACAATTCTGCTTTCTCTGTTACTGCTCTTTCAAGCTACCCAGTTGCAAAGCTCCATAGCATTACTCTGCATCAGCAACGTTACAAGTTTCATTTTTGTCCACGGAGCAGCATGGCGTCAATCAGATTTGAACTGGAGCCAAATGCATCTATTAACATCGAGATTTTCTAAATTCTGAATTATTCCCTCACCAAAATGTTTCATTTTTCCTTTCTTTTGGGTTAGTCAATGAACAACATAACCAGGTAGCTTGCAACTCATTTCACTTTTTGCTTGACAGCCTGACTGCAGCGCATGAGCTAGGGAGCCCACAGAGAAACCCTTCCATTCCCCACATTTTCACACTCAATTAAAAATGCGGCAAAAGCATTTCTAATCATACCAATAGTTGTGTAGAGAGGGGAATTAACCAGAGGAATGAATTAGTCTGTCAGAGTTTTCTGCGTGGACATTTACTTTACAAGTAACTTTTTTAGAAGTGAGTTTCTTGAGTGCCTAGTGACTTCTGTCTTCATACCATGCATACTCTCTAATCAGCAATTTATCTCACTCATATCCTTTTGTTTCCATAGTTGCTGCACAACGATAAACCAGTAACATTTATTTGAAGTATTGGGGCGGGAGGAGGAAACGTCAATCTTTTCCAAAGGCAAAGCACTGTCGTACAAGATGAGCCACGGCCATGCCCCCAGATAACTCTCGAAGCCCGATCAAAGAGGGACAGCCATAGATTTTTTGTTTGGAGGAACAGGAAGAACTCCCCAGTCAGAAATCTGGTGTGCAGTTTGCTTGTTCCGTCACTTCAACATGCCACTGCCGGCCCAATATCTTCTTTTATTTGATGCCATAAATAGCTGCCGACTTCAGCCTATCGTGACCTTTGATTAGCATGGCTTCAAGCAACTGCTGGTCTGTCAAAGCACTTCAGAACATACTTTTTAAAACAGGAAGGAGATCAAATATAAAAGAATAAACATAAAGTCATGGGTTTTTTTTCCCCATACAAGTGCAAAATTCCTCTTCTATCTCATTATGCTTCTGCAAACTGTACATAAAGTAGAACCTAAAATCAGAAAAATACCACCCAAGGTACCAGAAAGCTGTAGAGGAATCTGTTCTTTAGCTTTTTCCAAACTTAAGGTTTCAATTAAATTAAACACAGCTTCTACTCTTTCTCTTAGCTGAAGGAATGCTTCTTCACAAGGGGGAATACTTGCTACAAGTTGTACCAGCATTGTTTCCACAAGTATTGTTTGTATCTTTTTCTGTTGTTGACTTTTATGTGAACTGACAGTCAATTTCTTGGTGGACAATTGCCCATATTATAAAAATCCACTGATGTGTCACTGTTTGGCTCTGCCAAAAAAGCCATCGTAGTTAGAAGGAACACAGTATTTGGCCTGTCATTAAACCAGGGGTCTACTTAACAATAAAAAGAAATTACCATCAATAAACACAGCAGTTTATTTTTAAGGATAAGAAGTGTCAAAAAAATATACAATTGTTTGAGGTGCCGTTGTGCCTCTGTAAGTCATCGTAAGCGGAGAAGAGCTTGAGGGAGAATACTGCGACAGGCAAGGAAAGTCAAATGCATTATAGGTGCAGTAATTTTAAATGCTTTCCCAAGAGAAGAAACTGGATAAATACGAAATAGGAGAGAAAGCCCAAAGTAATTGATAAGGGACAAAAAAGGAGGCTACAATAACACGCTCTGAGGCATGAAAATCACTGAGATAAAAGGGCTGTTCTTTCTATGATTACACATATTTCTAACCCAAACATGAACAGGCTTACACTTACACAGATTTTCACCATCGTTATGGCTTGCATTTGCAAAGGAAATCTGAAGTACGTCTCTGCATTAACCACTCAGTAAACAAACTGTTGCATTTGTACAGTGATGAAGCAGCTGCATCCTTTGTTTTGTTTACTGAGTGGTTAATGCAGAGACGTACTTCAGATTTCGTTCGCAAATACAACCCGTTGATTAGCAAAAAAAGGACTAAATTTAACTTTGTTAAAATAGGAAGTAACAGTAGATATCACCCCTTGGTTTTGAGCTCTAGCTTTTTACAGAAAAACACCCACCCACAGCTCCTGCAACGAGCGACCGGTATTTTAGTCTTTGTCACTGCGCAGTCCAAAAGATAAACATTTTGCACAACAGTTACGGCTGTTAGCCTTAGTCTCTTGAGCAAATTCCAACCCATGCAACCTAAATTCCTCCTGTGTTGTCAGTTGGATACCGTATTTTTCACTTCCTGCTCTGAAATTCTTGAACGATGTTGTTAAAACGAGACTTTGACCTTGGAATACAGACAAACAAACAAAACACTAAGCACTATTTCAGGTGCTCTCCAAGTTCCCCACGTCTGCAAAACGCAGGTTTTAAATCCAAGTTTAGGGTCTCCTCAATTGCTGTATAAAACATTCACATAGATTGGGGTTGTACCGACTCCATACTGCGGTCATGTACATAAATGTACCAAAGGAAGAAACAAGAGCAACAAAAGACCCATTTGGCTCCCTGAAATGCTGGTGTCCCCACAGCAGGTATCTGTTCCGAGGGAGGCGGCGTTTCGGTGAGGAACGAAGCCACCCCGGCCCGCACCTATGTCAGCTCCGAGGCCCTGCTCAACCCCCGTTGTCAGACGGCGGGCCCGAGGCCTAGAGGCGGTCG